>NW_006494608.1:6450704-6455891 GCF_000325575.1 Pteropus alecto | reverse complement strand
GGGAAATGGATTTTTTCCTAGAATCTCATTGGGAGTGTGGTCCTGCTGACACCTTGATATTAGCCTAACGATACTGACTTTGGACCTCTGGTCCCCAGAACTGTGAGAGAATACATTTCTATTGTTTTTTCTTTATTAGTTTGTTTTTTTTTATTCCTTAAATTCTGCATATAAGTTAAATCATATAGTGTTTATTTCTCTCTGTCTGACTTAAATATCTTCTAGGTCCATCAAAGCAATATCTTTTTCCATTCCCTTTCTTTTCATATGTAGGGGTCTTGTTTTCTTATCCTTTTAGCCACTCTATCTTTTGGTTGGAGCACTTAATTCTTTTCCATTTAAGGTACTTATTGATAGGAATGTAGTTGTTACCATTCTTTATTCCTGTTTTTGATATATGCTTTTTCTTCTTAAAGAAATTCTTCTAACATTTCCTGTAATTTTGGCTTGGTGGTGATAAATTCCTTTAGTTTATTTTTGTCTGGGAAGCTCTTTATCTGTCCTTCAACTCTAAATAATAACTTTGCTGGATAAATTATTCTTGGTTGTATATCCTGCGTCTTCATCCTGTTGAATATGTTTTGCCGAGCCCTTCTGTCCTGCACAGCTTCTTTTGAGAAATCAGCTGCCAGTCATATGGGTGTTCCCTTATATGTAATTATTTGTTTTTCTCTTGCTGCTTTTAATATTCTTTCTTTGTATTTAACCTTTGGTATTTTAATTATGATGTGTCTTGGTGTGGGCTTTTTTGGATCCCTGATTTTGGGGATCCTCTGAGCTTCCTGGAGTTTCATGTCCATTTTCTTCATCAGGTTAGGGAAGTTTTCCATCATTATTTCTTCAAACAGCTGTTCAACATCTTGATTTTCTTCTGTTATGCCAATCAGACGAATTTTTGGAGCCTTAATAATGTCTCATATCCTCCTTAAATTATTTTTATAGTCTTGGCATCTTTTTTCTTGCCATTCTGATTGATAGTCCTGATTGGCTTTCCTGTCCTCTAGATAGGGCATGTGATCCTCTTCTTTATTCACTTTGTTTATTCCTTTGTTTATTCCATTTAATATACTTCTCATCTCAGATAATGTGTTCTCCATTTCAGACAGGTTCACTTTTATAATTTCCATTTCCATTTTTATCTCTTTGTTGGAGTTCTCTGCATTTTCCAAAAGTTCATTGAGCATCTTTACAACCAGTGTTTTGAACTCTGCATCTGTTAGATTACTTGACTCCATGATATCTGGATCTCTGTTCTGTTCTCCCATATGGTTTCTGCTTCTTTGTCTTCCCATTTGGGCTGTCTTTTAGTGTCTGTTTCTATGTACTAAGCAAAGCCCCTAAGTTTCCTGGTCTTATTAGTGTGGTTTTGTGAAGTAGGTGTCTAATGGCACAGTCCTGGGAGGCGTTCAGCTGCAGGCCAAATTTAGCCCCAAATTCTACCCCTCTGGGGGCCACTTGTTAAGATTCAGCAAGCAATCCACAGATTCTGTGCTTATAGTTGCCTCAAAAGGCCACACTAAAAACTGAGGCTAGCTACCTCCACCAGTGTGAGTCTCAGCATGGAGCACCTGACTCACTGAGAATACACCTGGATGTGGCTTGGTTGGGGCCCGAGTTAGGGGAGATGGGGTTTCAGGGAATCCTCTGGGCAGAGCGACCTTTGTTATCCAGTTTGATGATGTCAGGGCAACGGCAGCGCTGTGTCCGCGTACTAGGAGAGGGGAGGGCTCAACAGGGAACAATGGATACTGCTGGCATTTCTGTATCGAGCGAGTCTCACCTTGGTCCTCACTCCAACAATGTTGCCTTATAAATCTCTGGTGCCCTCTGCGCGCAGCTGACTTGGCACTGGTGCTCAGAGCAAGCAGGTTTGTCACCGCGAAAATCTGCTCATGGATGCAGACCATTTAAGAGGCTTCTGTAGCTGCTGCTGCCGCTGCCGCAGCCTCTATCTCATTCAGCTGCTTGGGGTCTGGCAGCCCCCGCATCCTCGCCCATCCTATCTTCTGCCATTGCATGGTGCTTTCTTGGATTTCTCCCTGGTTGTATGGCTTGTTCTTCTTGATCCCAGGTGATTTTTCTTTGCTGCTGCTCCTTGTTTCTGTCACAACTTTGATTTGGTTGCCAGAGGGATGAACACAGCCTCTATCATCTACATCATTTTTTTCTCTTTCCATTTCTATTGTTTTAAACCATCTAGTCTGTGGTAATTTGTTACAGCAGCCACAGGAAACTAATATAGACAATGATACAAGTACGTAAATCTTTGCAAAACAACAGTGTACATGGAGATAAGAATCAAGGTTGTGTATGTTGAAAGAGCTGTCTGGGAGGTGTCTGGGAAAGTGTCCTAGAGGAGGAGACATTGAACTGGGTTTTGAAAGATAAGCAACCATTTTCCAGGCAGTGCTGGGGCCAGTGTGTGAAGAGGTCATTCTTGGCAGAAGTAGTAGTTTATGCAAAGGCATGGAGACACACAGTGCATGACATGTTCAAGAAACCAAAACATCTAAATTCAGCTGGAGTATCAGGTAGATGGAGAAGAATGGTGGGAATAAGGAGGTAGAGAATTAAATTGTGGCCAGGCTAAAAAGGTTAATGTGCTTCATCTTTATTCTATAAATGATAGAAACTAATGGAAATATAGGGATAACTGATTTGTAGAGAAAGAAATTCTGCAGCAATATGAATAGTGGTCTAAAGGGAGGTGAGACCAGCTCAGTTGTGCTAGTAACTATATTGAAAGATGAATAAAAAACAGTTCTTGCCCTTAAGTAGATTAGAGATCAAGAGGAGAAACAATCAGGGAAGCAAATGCATACTTTATCCCAGAGATTCGTTATAAGGTTGTGGCAATAACCCTGTAAGATATGAAAGACTAAGGCAGTAGCAGTAGGGTTGGGGAAATGGAAATATTTGAAAGACATCTCCCGGGTATATAAACTAACAGAACTTGGAGACCTACAAATATGGAGTGTAGAAGGGGGAAGACTAAAGGATGAATCAAGAATTTTAGCTTGTGTGGCTGAGAAATACCATTAACAAAATTGTATCGGGAAAGGTCTAGGAATTTAGTTCTTGTTGAATTTAAGATGCCTGAGGGATAGCCAAGTAGAAACTTTAGGGAGATGGTTAGAAAACTGGTTGAGAATCTAGAGACACAAATCTGGACAAGATCAGCAAGAGATGGGACTTGCTGATCATGTCCAGCAAATAGATAAGAGAATCAAGGTCAGAGCCCTGGACAGTGTTAGTACTTGAATAGGAGAAGTACAGACTGTGAGGTGTACCAAAAAGGTTGTAGACATGAATGAGTATTCCAGAGTCTAGGACTTGTGTAAATGCCTTTATATGAGACTTGGATCTCTGAGAAACTTGAGTTGTCCCAGGCTCACAAACTGGGAACTTAGTTAACAGCCTATACTTCTGTGCCACAGGCCATGTTGGATCCAGCCTAAAGATAAGGCTGTGTAATTTGGTTAACCTGTACACCCACATCAATAACCAAACCCTTGATAAAATCATTAAATAATCCAGTGAGCACTTACTGATCTGATTCAATTGGTCAATAGGCTGACCATAATGAAAATCAAATGCCCCTTTGTCACAACAATGAGACTAATTTATCATGTAGACATTTCTCGAGATAAGCATTTAATTATTCAGTTATTAACAGGCTTCTGGTTAGATTGGCAATAATTCTTAAGCTATGCAATTTGTGCTGAAATCAATGAGGTCAGAGCTCAGGAAACTCTTGTCCCTCATTACCCTTTCTGAGTGTTACTGGTAGGTTTGAAACATGAACAAAGAAGAGAAAAGAAAGAGAAAAAACAAGGAAAAAAGAAGACAAGAGAGGGAAAGGAAAAAATGAAGAGAAGAATTGAAGGAACAGAGAAACTAAAAAGGAAGAGGTGTATCTGAATTTGTTCCTAAAGAGTAGGATGAAATATTTCTAGTCATCATAAGATCAAGGCAGTGTTGAGGTGTAGTAGGAAACATACATTTTGATGCCAGACAAACCTGGGCTCTGAGCCCTGGCTCTGTTTTTCTAGTCGTGTGACCTCGAGCCATGTAACCTCTCTGAGCTTCATTTCCCTCTTCCTGAGAAGTAGGCTGATGCAGAGGTAAAGAGTCTTATTTCTGGAGCTGGTTTTAAATCTCGATTCTGACACATAGCAGCTGTATGACCTTGAGCAAGTTGTTTAACTTCTTTTTGACTCCATTTCCTCATGTTTTAAGGTGGGGATAGTAATAGAATCTGCTTTATCCAGTTGTTGTGACTCTTAAATGATTCTAAGTGATTTGTAAATCACTTAGAAGAGTGTGCTTGATAATGTTAGCTATTAGCTATAAAATTGTAATGATTAGATTGTAAAATATTTATAATATAAAAACTCCTAGCCCAGTGCCTGGCTTATGGAGGCACTTATATCCGAATCACTTTCTCTTGTCTCAATTCCTCAGATGCCCCAGATGGAGCCGATGGTAGTAGAATGACTGTTCCTTAACTCCTCTTTCTCTGCCAGGGCACATCCGAGACCACTTGGATCAATCTCTCCCAACCACCTATTCACAGCCTGGTATCACTTGGTTTTTGGGACAAACAGATGGAGGACTGCCTGGGAGGAGGGTTTTAATAGATTGCTCTTTTACAAAGCCATCTTAAGAGGACTAAAAATGATTTTAATATTTTCAGTTAACTTTACAAGAGCTTCCAAAGCTCAAGACTTGAACGTAGGCACGGCATATATATGGAACATTGATTAAAAAATAACCCAGAAGAGAGATCTAAGAGGACAGAAATTAAAGTCAATACTGGTAAAGTTCAACAACTGAAGAGTCACCGTAGTGTTCATCGTTCTGAGCGGTTTGAGTGTAGAACATTGAATAAAACAGTGCAGCAAGTATTTTTGTCCCTTTCCTAAATAATGGAAGTATATATAACACACACACAACACACACACACATTTCCTTTTCACACAATTCATTAGCTGCATGAAAGTAAACTCTGCGATTAAAAAAAAAAGCCATCCTTTTCATATTTCGCATAATTCTTGCAACTCCAAAGTCAAAAACCCAGCAGGCACAAAGCCTGAATGGAGAAACATCTGTGAATGAATGTGATGAGCTCTGCCTGGTGATTTCACTCTTGCAATGAAGGGAGCACAAAAGACTCGCCACCCCCCC
>NW_006494608.1:6427119-6450658 GCF_000325575.1 Pteropus alecto | reverse complement strand
GCCCCACAACTTCTCACAGTCTCTGGATTACCTGTACTTGCCTGTGACTTCCCATTTACTTTCTACTGCCCTGTTCGGGGGACTGTGAGAAACCCCAACAGATCCTTTCTGGTGCCAGCAAATGTAGATGACATTAAATAGTTTAGAATGAGCACATGGACCCGGCACTGAACTACTTAAGTTTGATTCCCATATTCACTGCTTATTAGGGGTACAAACTGCACAAGTTTTATGCCTTCTCCTTGCCTCATTTTTCTCATCTCTAAAATAGAGATGAAATGAGAACTGACCACCTAGGGTCGCTGAGGGAATTAAAAGAGATAAAGAGCCAGGTTCTGACTCATGCTTAGCAGTCAATACATAGTTGCTAATGTTTTTAATAGCTCAAGGTTAAGACCAAATACCAAGCCAACTGTGGAGAAAATCTTTGCCTACCCTGGAATGGATGAATACTTTCCCAACACGCAGGAGAAATCGAGTTTGTCATAAATGCAGCAATGTGTTAACCACATCGACTTTATCAGGATATGGCTATCTTTTTAAAGCTTTTGCTATATGCTAGGTTAGCCTTCATGAATTGCTGTCAAGGTCACCTGTCAGTTGGCTTAGAATTACTGATTAAACATTATTGCTAAATATCTGCCTCTTCCACCTTATATGTGGAAGCCTGAGCTGCCCAAATGGGTGTGAGGAATTCTAACAAACATTTTCTGAAGATAAACTCCAGGAAGGAGGATCGCTAACACTTGCCAAGTGTGGGAGGTGGTGGGGTGTTATGCAGTTGCTCTTATATTTCTGCCACCCAGCTGGTCTGGTAAAGTCTTGAGGGTACATCTCCTCTCTTAACGTTGGCTCCTGCTTCTTTCCTGGTGATATATCCCAAGGTCACCTGGGGGAGGGAGGGGAAGAGGATTGTCATGTCTTTAGGACTTTGATCTCAGCAAGACACACTAACTTTTGCTTGTATTCCTGACACCACAATTTAGAGATAAGATATAGTTAGGGGGGAAATAAAAGAAAAATATATTCATCGGAGATGTTGAATGAGCCTGGGGGATCAGAAAGGGAAAAATTCAGATGATATGTAGTGGCACCAAGTGCAGATCACTACTTTTGCATTTCTAGTTTAAACAGGGTTAAATTGGAATTGAACTAATGATGCAGCTTTATACATCAAAAATGCCTCTTGCTCATCTCCCATACTATTATGTCCTTATTCCTTCTTTGTCCTTGCCAAATTAATTAGTTAGCATGGGAACTTATTTGGAGGAAAGAGATCAATGTTGCCCTAAAAAATGGGGGTGACCATTTGTCTCACCACACTCACCTTCACTTAAAAGCCCTGGGAGGAAGTCAGTTGTGGTGGTAGCTTGGAGGGGAAGAGGGGGAAAGAGGGAGGGCTTTGGAGAGTCTGCCTACAGAGCCTCACCTGACCCAGCTCTGCCCTCTCCAGCCATAACTCTCTCCATCCAGCCCCAGCTCCCTGGCCTTCATTCTGTCTTATTCACTCTTATCTGCAGGTGCATAGAAAGACCTCACTTAATTTTTGTTGAATGAATAAGAGAACTTGGGTTTGAGGCTCTGTATATTAAGGTGACATTTTGTGTGCATGTGTGTGTGTGTGTGTGTGTGCATGCATGCATGCCCCAGCCAGAAACTCTGAATAGAGTGAGGCTTACAGCTAAAATTTTTTTTCCTCCTGTAAGCAAAGTCTTAGAGGCCTAGAGAGGAGATAATGCTTTTTTTTTCCCTAAACCTTCCTCTCAGGGGAAGTCTTGGCAAATTTGGCCCTGACTATTATGTAGAGGATTAATGAAGGGCAAAGACACATATCAAAGACCCACATCAGTTACATTCCTTATGAAGTACAGACTGAGCTGGCCAAGAATGCAACAAACCCAACTCTGAACCCAACACCACAGATTCCATGAGATCTTAACAGGCACACGGTGAGGCGGTTTATTATGATTTTAAATGCCTGCTCCACTATCATCACCACCTCACTCTTCCTAGTGTAAAAGAACACCAAAAGTACATAGGAGGAGAAAAACACCCAGTAGGAATGGGGAATGACACAAAGGACAGAAATATAGAAGCTAGTATGTAAATTTTAACCACTGTTTCTTCAAATGTATGAGGACAAACATGATATTCCTCAGAGCTGGAGACAGATTGCCTATCAATCTAGAGAAAAAACTACGGCCATGCCACCCTGAACGTTCCCTGTCTCGGCTGATCTTGGAAGCTAAGCAGGGTCAGGCCTGGTTAGTACTTGGATAGGAGACCACCTAGGAAGACCAGATGCTGTAGGTGTTAAAAAACAATTCTAGAGAAAACACTGAGGGTTTACTAAGGGCAGGGAAGGTGTCCTCTCCCTAAGTGTCCTGTGATTTGCTACTTTGCAGCAGAAAAACACTGGACTGTAAACCCTAGAATGTGGCCCAGAAACACATGTATAGCTAACGTAGGGTAACTGGGCAAAGCCTCTTGTTCACAGGGTCTCAGGTACATAGTAAGTGCTTAGGACATGTTGCAAATCGCAGAATCCAATAAATAATTCTCCATAGCCTGTAGCTATTGCTCCCTGGATCATTTTGAAGTCAATTTAGGGTGTACCAATAGGAACATTAGTCCTAAAACAGTTAACCACTCCCCATACACTCTAGTTGAAATTCTTCCCTTCTTGGTTTAATCTGAAATTGTTCTTCCAGATTAAGGCCAAGGGCTTTCTAAAGTCTCCATTAGAAAAAAAAATTTTTTTTAAACCCAAGCACATTAATCCATTAACTCTAGTTAGTTTATCAGGTATCTACAACAGAATAGGGCCCAGAGTGTAAGGTAAGCAGAGAGGCTCCAGGGAAGTGGGAAGTGGGGGAAGTTCTCATTTCAGCCTGATAAGAGAGGCAGAGCAAGTATCATCTCCATTTTATAGTTGAGGTAATTCAGGCTCAGAGAGTTAAATGACTTGCCTGACACCACAGCTCTAGGACAATGGTCTTTACAACGTGTTGTTCCCACCTGAGACTTGCTTATTTTGTGCTGAGAATTTCAGACAAATGCCCAGTGGGTGCCCATAGTTCAGAAGCTGCAAGTAACCAAGAAATGTAAGTTCCCCTTATATCCTACAGCCTACAGGTCCTGAGCCAAGAACTCCCATGTGCCAACAACATCTGAGAAAACAAATGTATTCTGTCTAGAAGGGAAATGGGAAAGTGGTTGATATTATAAATTACATCAATCTATCTAATATTTTTCCAACATGTATTTATTGATCATCTATTATGTGTTAGGCACTGTTCCTGGCCCCAAAGATGTAATAGTAAATAAAAGAGTAAAAAAAAAAATCTCTGCTCTCATTGCATTTCTATTCTAGTGGGAGGAGACATACAATAAACAAAACAAACAAATAACTCAGTATGGCAGATGGAGATTAGTGCTCCGGAAATAAGTGGAATGCAGAGTATGGGGTGGGGAGAATGATGAATGTGATGTTAAATTGGGTGATCAGGGATGCGCCTATTGATATGTTGAACTTTGAGCCATGTCCCTAGGGAGGTGAAGGAGTAAGCAATGAGTGGCAGGTACAAAGACTGCTATACCTATATAACCCTGAGTAAGAAATGTTGTTTGGTGATTCCTGCAGACGTTATTTTTGATTAAGGGGGATAAATATTTAGTTAATATATAAGCCTATAATTTAAACATTTGGCCTATAATTACCAGAGAAGAAATCAATATTTGAATTTCAGACTAAGGTTTAAGTAGGAAATTATCTTTTTAAATTGTTCCTCATTAGGTAAAGCTTTAACTTATTAATTAATAATTTACTGACTATGAGAGGTCTTGCATAAGGTATTGATCATACCTGATTTCTTCCTATTTGGAGGTGTTTGTGTTCACTCCGTGGCGTTGCACAGGGTAAAGGTATTGTGAGCACATGCAGGTCACCACTGTGTTCCAGCACATGGTAGACATGATTTGGTTCCACCCAAACTTTATGGAGCTCACCCCAGAGGTCTTTCAACACAGAGAAGAAATGTGCTTGTGAGCAAAGTTTTACATAGCTTGGGCTTCAGTGCGGTGCAACATGTTACAGACACCATCATTGCCTCTGAGACCAGGAGATCATAGCTGTTGGTTTTAAAGGTAATCACAATACTATGCCAGCTCCTACTGCTGCTGATTTGGAGACACAGGGCCTCCATTTTACTTAGTTCAACAAATATTTATTTATAAACAGTAGAAATGTATGTCTCACAGTCCTGGAGGCTGAGACATTCAAGATCTAGACACCTGCAGATTCAGTGTCTGAAGATCCACTTCCTGGTTCATAGAAAGCAGTCTAGGAAAGCACTCTGAGGTCTCTCTCTCTCTCTCTCTCTTTTAAATTAATTAATTAATTTTTTATGGTGACGTTGGTTAACGAAATCCAATAAGTTTAATCTGTGCACTTTAACAGTAAGGCATATATATATTTACACTGTATGTTCATCTACCATAGTGAGATTTCTTTCTGTCACCACATATTTGACCTCCTTTATCTCATCTACCTCCCCCTGCCACCTACCTTCTGGTAACCACTAGCCTATAGTCCATGTTCATGATTCTCTGTTTGTTTGTCATGTTCCTTTGTTGCTTTTAGGTTTAAATCCCACATATAAGTGATATCATGTGATTTTCAACTTTTTCTATCTTGCTTATTTCACTTAGCATGATTATCTCTAGGTTGTCGCAAATTGCTGTGTTTCATCTCTTCTTATAGCTGAGTAATATTCCATTGCATACATGTACCACAGCCTTTTTAGCCAATCATCTATTGTAGGACACTTCAGTTGTTTCCATGTCCTGGCCACTGTGAATAATGCCGCCGTGAACATTGGTGGCTTTCCAGTTTTCCCAGCACCATTTATTGAAGAAGATGTCCTTTCTCCACTGCATGTTTTTGGCTTTTTTGTCAAAAATTATTTGCCCATATAAATATGGGTTTACTTCTGGACTCTCAATTCTGTTCCACTGGTCCATGTCATCCTCAAATAGTGACAGTTTGACTTCTTCGTTTCCTATTTGGATGCCTTTTACGTCTTTCTCTTGTCTGATTGCACTTGCTAGGACCTCCAATATTATATTGAATAAGAGTGGTGATAGTGGACAGCCTTGCCTTGTTCCTGATCTTAGAGGGAAGGTTTTTAGTTTTTCACCATTAAGTATAATGTTGGCTGAGAGTTTATCATATATGGCCTTTATTATGTTAAGATACTTTCCTTCTGAACAGATTTTGTTAAGTATTTTGATCATAAATGGATTCTGTATCTTGTCAAAGGCTTTTTCTGCATCTATTGATATGATCAAATGATTCTTATTTTTTAATTTGTTTATGTGGTATATCGCATTAATCAATTTGTGTACATTGAACCATCCCTGTATCTCTGGGATGAAGCCCACTTGATCGTGGTGTATAATCCTTTTAATATGTTGCTGTGTTTGGTTCGCTAGTATCTTATTTAGGATTTTTGCACCTGTGTTCATGAGAGATATTGGTCTGAAGTATTCTTTTTTGTGTGTTATCTTTACCAGGTTTTGGGATCGGGGTAATATTGGTCTCATAAAATGAGTTGGGAAGTATTGCCTCCTCTTCAATTTTTTGGATCTGAGGTGTATTTTATAAGGGCACAAATCCCATTCATGAGAGTTCTATTCTCACAGTTAAGTTTCAACATATGAATTTTAGGGGAACATAAACATTCAGTCCATAGCACCTACTTTAGCACCTACTTTGTACTAGGAACTGTGTGCTGTGTTGAGGATACAACAGTGAACAAGGCCACAATGGTGCCTGCTCACAGGGCTTTCATCTCCAGCAAAATATAAGTAATAAACAAGTCTAACAATAAAAAGTGAAAGATCATGAGTAGTGAAGCAAACCATCAGGGCATGGTGACAGAGATTAACAGTGGGCCATCAATCTAGCTCAAGAGAATCAAAGAAAACCTCTCTGAGGATGTGACATTTAAGCAGAGACCTGTAGCATCAGAAGAAACCCCTAAGGAGAGCAGCTAGGAGAGAGAGCACCCCCAGGGAGAGAAGTGCATGTGCAGGGAGGCGATGGTGGGAGGGCAGCAGCGGTGTCTCAATGCACCGGGCTGGTGAAAGCAGTGTGTGGTGAACAGGTGTGGAATGACATGATTGGCCTCCATCAATTGTTTCATAAAGACACCCAAACAGCAGTGTCCCTTTGATCATATGGATCACACAGATCCAAAATTATCTTACAGGAGCTAACAATGGGGTTTGCCTTTATCTTATGAAGAGGGGATATCACTTATTTATTAAGTCAAGTTAATTGCAATACAATTTACATACAATAAACTTATGTTTTTAGTGTACATTTTCATGAGTTTTGACAAACACATGAAGTTGTGTAGCTACTACCACAATCGTGATATAGAATGGTTCCATCATCCAGAAAAATTCCCTTTGTAGTTAGTCCTTCCTCCACCCCACAGCTCCTGCCAACCACTGATCTGTTTTCTGTCCCTACGGTTATTTGCCTAAAAGAAATCATAACTCACATAATGCTTTTCGAGTTTGACTTCTTCAATTAACATAATGCATTTGAGATTCATCCATGTTGTTGTGTGTATCAAAAGATTGCTCCTTTTTATTGCTGAGTAATATTCTGTAGTGTGGATGTACCACAATTTGTACCATTCCCCAACTGAAGGTCTTGGGTTATTTCCGGTTTGGGGTAATGTTAAGTAAAGTCTCTATCAACATTTCTATCCAATTTGTGTGTGTATGTGTGTTTCTATATTTTTATTTCTCTAGGCTAAATGCTTAGGATTGGAATTGCTGGATCATATGGTATGGTAGTATTGTTTAACTCATAAAAAAGCGCCAAGTTGTTTTCCAAAGTAGCTGTATCATTTTGCATTCCCACCATCAATGTATGAAAGTTTTAGTTAACACTAGAACAAATCCAGTTAGCACAAATCTTTTCTGTTTTTGTTTTAAAGGTAATTAAGATTTTCTTTCTTATCTTTGTTATTAAATTTGCAGCATTCCCTTCTAGATTGGGTCTATGTTGTTTGGATATGGATAGAAAATGTCACATGTTTTGTGAATAAAAGTAGAAGAAATTATAACCGTATCACAAACTTAGAGCAAATGGTAGGGACCAATGGTCCCTTGCTTCTGCCTTTGGTCATACTCAAGTCTTGGCCTGATTTGTAGTAGGTCTGGATGTCAGCCTGGCAGGTGACACCCTAGGCTGTTCCAGCTTCAGGGCTTGAGGTCAGACCAGGTCAGATGAGTGACACAGCCCCAGAAGACTGGAATTTGAAATCATAGACCCTACATAAATATCTGAGATTGGAGAGCAGATCTTCCCAGCTTCAGAACTCAGCTGTGATGTTTGGGAGTCTCTAAAAAGATAATCCTGTGGCTCTGGACACACATGGGATGCTTGTGCATTGGAATGTCCTGCCCTAGCTTCTAAATTGTGTGTCTGGAGTTGCCATTCAGTTTGAGGTGCCCTACTGATCAAAGGGCTGGGATTATGGCCCAACCTACCTTTCACTTAGTCCTACACAAACCATCTCATTTTTACAGGGTGGAATTTAATGGATATAATAGAAATCAAATCTCCATAACCTGTCTAAGGGGCTAAGTGACACAATGGTACCTGGGTCATACTTTTTTTTTTTCTTCTTTTTCATTTTTTACTCCTATAGTACCTGGTATTCCTAAGTGGTCTCCCATCCAAGTACTAACCAGGCCTAACCCTACTTAGCTTCTGAGATTAGATGAGATCTGGCACGTTCAGGGTGGCATGGCCGTAGACTGGATCATATTTTCTTAATGACAAATAAGGAAATATGATTTGACAGAAAATTTTGGGGGATTCCTATGTATTTTATTATACTATTTATTCACTATTTGAAGAAACAGCAGAATTTCTGGGGTATTTGGGTGACTTTTGAGGACATGGAGAAGGAATCTTTAAAATTAGCAGAATGATCCTAAAAAATTCAAATGTATGCTTGCCTTACAGACCAGACTTAGAGACACTGGTCCTGCCACCTTTATAACAATGATGGGGCAAGGAGAAACAGACAAAGCTTCAGAGTTTTGGTCATGTGTTTACTTTACAGGCTTTGGAGTTAGAGGAACTTGGGTCCCAGTTTTGGTTCTGCCCATCCCTAATAGTGTGATACTGGGTAAATTTCTTAATTGTTTAAAGCCTCAGTTTCTTCATGGGGTTTAATGTGAACATTAAATGAGATAATATTTGTAATGCTAAGTACAGTGCATGATATAAGCAAGACCTCAGTTCATAATAGAGATTATTATGATTATTTTCTTTTTTTTTTTTCTGTAGATATAGAGAGAAGGAAATATGAAATTTCAAACTGACTGATTTAGAGGCCAAAGATGCAGAGGATTTCTTTTGTACTATTGAAACTTCTATATATTCTACTTGTTCCTCCACTATGACAGCTAAAAATGTCTGGAATGCCATTACTGAAATTGCCAGCTTTATTTGTTTTCTATTTCTGCTGTGCAAATTACTACAAACTTAGTGGCTTAAAATGACACAAATTTAATTATCTTACAATCCTGTGGGTCAAAGTCCTATTGTCACCACTGGGGTGAAGTGAAATCTGGCATCGCCACAGTGGCGTGAAGGAGGAGGAGGAGGTGAATAGTGGACGGTGGCATTGTGTGTTGGTGTTCCTCAGTTCTTCCCTGCCGATGCAGCAAAGAATTACAGGTCAGCAAGATTTAGAAAAAGGAAGATTTACTGAAAGCACATTTTAGAAGGAGAGAGAATATGCTAGGGAAGTCTGCAGCCCTGTAGAATTTAGGAGATAAAGAGATAAGATAGTATGCCTCAAAGAGAGAAGCAGGTTTCCAGCCAGGAACACTGTAACAACACAGAAATTGGAAGGTCTGTTTATATTTGGGTTGTGATGGGAGGTCCTAGATGATCCCTATGTGAGGTCACCTTGACTAACAGTTGGCTGCTATATAAAGCTTTGCCTACTGCGCATGTGCTTACCCAGAATTCAGTCTGTTATAATTAAATTCATGAACTTCCAGGCATAGTCATGAGGTTATAATGATGGTATAATGAAGCTGAAGTTATGGGCAGTACTTTTTGGGCATGCATTAGCTGGTTTAGGCCAGCAGCTTTTATGGCCTTTGTGCTCTAGGATTTGGAGGTAATATATAACCCTAAAAAGGAAGTATTTCTGGGAGGTGTTTAAGGAAGGTCCTCAAGGGAAGTTTCTATAGTTACAGAGCTGGGCCTTGGCTCCTGTCGCTCATGCCTGACTAACTACCTACCTAACACTATGTGGGCTCACTGGGCAAAACTCAAGGTGGTGACAGGGCTATGTTCCTTTCTGGAAGCTCTAAAGGAGATTGTGTTTTCTTGCCTTTTCCATCTTCTAGAAGCTGTCCACATTCCTTGACTCATGGCGCCTTCCTCCATCTTCAAAGCCAACAATGTTGGTTTGAGTTCTCGTATCACATCTTTCTTACCCACTTTCCTGCCTTTCCTGACTTTTCTTCCACTTTTAAGAACTCCTGCAATTAAATTGGGCACACTTGCATAATCCAGGATCATCTTCTCTCAAGTTCTTTAACCTTAATCACTTCAGCAAAGTCCTTCTGCCATCTAAGGTAACATATTCACAGGTTCTGGGGATTAAGATATGGACATCCTTAATGGGGGCCATTAATCTGCTTATCATACTAGCAAATTCAAAATATGTTCAAATGGAAAAGTAAATATGAGAGAAGAGAGGATTATATTTACATATACACTCATATCTGTATATATACATATATACTTATACACGTATAAGTATATAGAAGATATAAATATTTATAGCCTGTATATTAACCCAAAGATGAGAATCATATGCAAGTATCCATAATTAACTGATATTTTTAACTCAATAACTCTTATTAGAGAAATTTCAAATAAGAATAATTTTACTACTCATGTAAATAACCCAATTATTGAAATACTCAAAGTATTTCACTTGAACTAATATTTGAAAGATAAACTCGTTGGCCACTCAAGTCAAACTATACCAAACTTGAAGATGTGTTGTCTTGTTTTCTATATGTCTCCCCAGAGGAAGGTGGAAACACTTATGCAATATCTCATTATGACATATATGCAGACATAACTACTCACTTGTATAATTTCTGCACACATGCTTGTGTTATTTTTTAAAACTGAGAAAGGAATAGTGAGCTGTTCCCATGAGTATTGCACTTGAGGGGTCTTGGGCGACTGCAGTTGGAGAATGTAATCCCCAACCAACAAGTAGACGAGGCTCAGCAAGAGTAGTTGAGAACACAATGCTCGCTTTTATGTTCAGCATATTAAATTGTTTTTCCTCTCCTCAACTGCTTTAGCAAAACTTTAAAGAAATTTCTATTTCTTTTGATAGTCACAGCAACCTGATTCATGGAGAAAAAAAAGAAGAGGCAGGGAGGTGAGGTGGCAGTTATGGGAAAGTGGATATGTGAGTAAATTCACTTATTTTGCCCATACATGAGGGCAAAATCATCCAAAACACTTATTATTTTCTTCATGTACCATTGTTTTACTGCTCTAGTAAAAAATAAATGGACATTATTATCAATTTGTTCATTCAAATCATACCTTGAATAGTTTTTCCAAGAGTGATGCATTTGAATTCATATTTTTCCCAATACTTCATATGACAAAGAACATGTGTTTGCAGCACGAGTGGCCAGAAATGATTTGTAGTCTTTCGTTAGAGAAATAAGTAAAGATCATAGGTAAATTAAATGAAGTCAAGTAAAGCCCCTCGGTCAGAAAAAGGTATACTGTAAGAAATGAATGTTATTTCTCACTCACCTCACTTACCACTTATCACAGATGGCAGATAAGAACTATGTCATTGACCCTACGTGGGGTACTTGGAGACTGTGATCATTTGGATTAATAACTGCTGTAGATAAGTGCAACTTTCTGCTGTAAATCTTAAAGTATTAAGCTCACTGGACAAAAATATTTCCCAATAACAGAGAGCTCTTCGAATCTCCCAGGTCTTCCACAGTTAGGCCCCTGCTCTCAAGTGCATCTGTGGGCAGATGCTTGGTAATGCACTGCTCTGGAGATAAAAGCATGTCAGTGTTGAAGGCATAATTGTGTGAGAGCAGAAGCCAGAACAGAGATCAGTTCAGATGGCTCCTGATGGCTTCCTTGGCCTATCACAGGTAGAAGTGATTCTTGCACCAGCTCATGACAGTACTAAAATGTAACTATGGGAGGAAGACTTGCTTCATTTCACTCCAAAATCATCCCCAAATGCCCACGTACTATGATGTTTGACTTTGCCACCTTTCAAATCACTTCCCTCTCCAAAGCCCCAGCCTCTCCAGTATGGGCAGGGCAGCATGGCATGTATGAACAAAATGGGTGAGGTCAGTGGCTAGAGGCTCAGTATTACTCACTTAGAGATATTAAACTGGAATTAGGGCTTGAAAAATTGGGAGTGGTGAATTAGAAGGAAAAGAGAGTATAAAGATGCATACTCCAGAAAATAGAGTTACAATTCTAGTCAGTGTCCTTAACTTCAAATAAGGTTTGTTTATAGAGAACATATGGTGATCCTTTAAGTGCCAGAGTCTATTGGGTCAGTCTTTCAGTCATTCAACAAATATTTATGGAGAACCAGTTTAGAGTTAAACTCCGTTCTAAGTACTAGGGAACAAAACAGTTGGAATTTTCTTGGAAGCTTTCATTTTAGTGAGGGGAGACACAGAGATAATAAATAAGTAAATAAATAACAGTATAATGTGATACAGACTGGAGAAGGAGAAACTTGAGTGACATCTGAATATCAAAGGGACCAATTATGGTAAAGAGCCTTCTAAGAAGAGAGAAGAACCAGTGCAAAGACAGTGGACTGAGAAAAAGCCAGGTAGTCTTGAACAACAAAAAAAGGGCCAGTGGGTTGGGTATCTTTTCTCCTAAGACTCAGTTTTGTATCGTTTAATTGTGATAAAATATACACAACAAGATTTACCATTTCAACCATTTTTAAGTGTACAATTCAATGGCATTAAGTACAATCACAATATTGTATGGCCATCACTATCCACCTCTATAACTTTTTAATCACCTCAAACAGAAACTATTAAACAATAACTCCCCATTCCTCTGTCCATCTAGGCCCCAGGCAACCACCATTCTACTTTCTATCTCAATGGATTTGACTACTCCAGGAATGTCATGTAAGATAAATTATACAATATTTGTCCTTTGGGACTGGTTTATTTTACTTAGCATAATGTTTCCAAGGTTCACCCATGTGTAGCACGTATCAATTTCATTTTTAAGGCCCAATAATATTCCATCGTATGTATATACCACATTTTGTTTGTCCACTCATCTGTTGATGGACAGTTGAGTTGTTCCCACCTTTTGGCTATAGTGAATAATGCTGTTATGAACACTAGCGTTCAGACTTAGTATTAAGTTGTTGACATCAATGGTCTAATTTAATTCCTGCAATGGATGTATATGTGAGTGAAACACATATGAATCACGTTTTAAAAAATGATGGCGAAGTGACTTAACCGATGGTATATGTTCCTTATTCCTAAGATTTATAGTTTACATAGTTATTTTATTTATTTTTATCCATTAATTGACTTGGTGTTTATATACATTGCTAGATATTGATTGAGTGCAATTATAAAGGATATCTGTTGAGTTCAGGGACTACCTTTTAAAATCACTGCAATTATTTTCTTTCTTGTAAAGTATATAATAAAGTATATGTAAAGTATATAATAAAAATAAACATATTTTAAAAATTTGCATAATAAAAAAAGTATACAGATTGTATACCAACTATACTTATATACTTAAATTTAAAAAGTTTATTTTTAAAAAGCACACAGAAATGATTTGATTTCAAAATTGTCCCAGAGCTCAGCCAGAATGTTCCAGAAGAGAGGATACCTCTTACTCTGATGAACCAAAGATGTATTTACTCTGTTGTAGCTGTGAGCTCTGTGTCTATCTCTACAAAACTGTGACCGCGTAAATATGCTGTCAGCCGTGACTCTCCCAAAGTCACTGTAATGTGTTTTGACAGCGAGATTGAAATTTAAGCCCTAGTCTACCCACCACAATGAGGAGCAGTGATTAGGACTCTCATTTTCAACATATATGTCTGGTGGGTTTTCGAGCCGCTCCTCAACAAATGAATTTAAGTGCACATCTGACATTTAGCGAATGCTGTTTAAAGAGGAATCAAGTGACTTATCTCCTACCTCCTGGAAAATAAATTTTGAAATCTTAGCTAGATTCATTGATTAACCAGATAATTTAGTCAGAACTGAGACATTCATTCAGGGAAGACTCTCCTCACTATTTTAAAATCCTTTTAAAATTCCTTTAAAATCCTTAAACTCTAAATCATACAGAAAGAGGTAGCCATGTAGCTATCCAAAGTGTTTTCATGGTAATTTTTTGTGAGACCTCATGAACAAATCACAGGGTTTTCTGGATTTAAAATTATTATACCCCTGGCATCCTTTGCTGTCAAGTACTGTGTAAGATTCACCCTCACTTATTAGGATCCTATGATCTACACGAACAAGGAATTCCAAACATGAATAAATGTGGCTGTGCTCAGTGGAGAAGGACCTGCTAGTTGAGGGAAGGGTTTGGATTGAATTCTTAGCCCTGTGCTTTCCTCCTGACCTAGGGATTGGTGAGGATTTTGCAGACGTTGCCAACATGGTTCGTTCTGTGGCTAGCGTGGTGGGGAATGCAAGAGACAGGAGGTGAACTGGAAGGGCAAATTGAACTAAGTCTAAATTATTGTTTCTTTCTGGTTTGTTGTTTTTTACCCCCATATAAGGACAGAAATGGGTTTTCCCTTTGCCTTTCCCTCCTAGTGCTGTAGACTGTGATGTTGGTGGCTGCAGCAGCTCCCAGCGCTCCATTCAGAGAGAGCATCACCTCCCTGTCCATTATTCGTTCTTGTGGTTTCTCCTGGCCAGAGAGCCAGACAACTGCAACACTCCAGGTGCCCAGAAATTCCTTTCCTACTCTTAAATGTCCACACTAGCCTACAAATTCCACCAGAATATCAGCTTCAAATTATCCATATTGTCACCACACCACCAATTTACTCTATACAATTTTCAGGCATCTCCTCTGGGTTAGGAGACCAAAAAGATGTCTATTTTTAGGAATTTTTCTCCATGGTCTAGCACAGTGTTTATATCTTTGGGAAATCAGCTGTAGCTGAGAATTTAACTGTGCTGGATCTAAACAAATATAATTCTTGCAATCCTGGCCAGTTTCTACCTGTCTGTGTCCACATTTCCCCCAAATTTAATACAAATTTATAGCCCAGAAATGACTTCTGTGAAAGGTGGATCTAATTTATGACACAGAAAAGCTGAATGGGAAGCTGTGGTTAGCAAGATGATCAGAAAAGCTAAATAAACATCCCTGATCTAACCTAGAAAGAAGGTATTCTCTGGATTGGTGGTTGGTGCGAGGGCAGAATGGGTGAAGGGGATCAATTGTATGGTGATGGATGGTGACTAGACTTACAGAAGTTAATACTATGTAATGTATACAAATATGAAATTATAATATCGTATACCTGAAATATATGTAATCTTATATAACAATTTTACCACAATAAAAATACTTAGACACAGGAACAAAAATATATTCTCTGATAAGACTCCAGTTCATAGCTCAGCTTCAAAACTCTGATCTTTCCTGCCAGTACCTGCCCACCTCTTGTACCCTGTTCCCCACCCTCAAACTTAAAACCTTTTTTTATTGTACTTTTATTCACAAAATAAAGGGGAAACTCCTTAGCAGGCATAGAGTATAACTTGACCTAGCTTTCCTTGACCTAGCCTCTGTCTATCATTCCACGTCTATCTTTAGATATCTCCCTCCCCCACTCCATGCTCCAGTCAAACTGAAGCATCTGAGTTCTCCAAATGCACTGTGCTGTCTCTAATCCCCAGGTCAAGCCTTCACCTGTGTTGGCCCCTCTGTACCAATGGCCTTTTCACCCTGCTTCACCTGGTGTAGAAAACATGTGGTACATTTCAACTCACAGCCTCTTAACCCTCTTCCTCACTTTACGCATCTCATTGGAAAACAACACCTATCTCCCTCTACGGAAGTTGAAAAGACTCAATATTCATTTTGCCGGATACCCTGACACCTAAGATGTGAGCAGGTGGCCTCATCTTGGCTCATCAACTGCTCTTGTTTGGAACATGGAATTTGGAAGTAACGCTACCAAGAAGCAGCACAGGGAAGACTCTCTCCCTGGCTGTGACAGTGGTGGGGGCAGCAGCATACAGTTCCCTGGGGCCACCTGCAATGCCTCACCACCAACAGCATCCACATTACACTGGCACCACTTTTCCAAATTGTTCTGTAGCCTTCTCAAAACTGTATGGCCAACTGATGTTCTCTCCATAGATTCTGGTCAGAATCTGTTCCTTTTATTTGCAATTAAGACTCTGACTGTTATACTTGTCTAGTTTCTATTTGTCCTTCAAAACCCTCTCAGTTACAATTTTATCCAGAAGCAGCACCCATCCCTTTCCCATTCCTAGCCGGTGCTTCTCTTTTGGATTCCACTAGAAGTCTGGTCCACCCCAGCTCAGCACTAGTGACACCATGTCATGACCTGCCACTCACTCATCTGTCTCCTCTTCTGGACTGTAAGTTCCCTAAGGACAATGACTAGGTTTTGCTCCTCTCTGTCCCCAGCATAATGTTTAACATGACATGCAGTAATAGTAGCAGCAGTACTAATACTAGTAGTAATAATAATAACATTTATTGAGTACCTACTATCTGCCAAGTGCTAAATCATCTTGTCAGGTGCCAAAAAAGACATCTATTTAAGGAACAAATGAATGTATACCAAGAGTTGCTCACAAGATATTTTTGAACAGCGTGGCTCAGGCAACATTGAGGAAACATTGGTACTACCCCAAGTCACCAATTAATACTCTTTTTCTCTCTCCTTTCTTCCACTTTTGTCTTCAACTAGATGTTGTTAGCAGTTATGGTGCTAGTTGCCAATGCCTTGCCTATCAAAAGAAGCTTCTTAAAGTGTGAAAATTTTCAGAAATATCAAAGTCTTTACTGCAGAATGGCTTGTTATAGACCATACTTATTTTTATGTCATGGGCACAAGAGCTGGGGATTTGGAGAGAATACCTGAGAACCTGTGTGAAGGAGTGGGTGAAGATGCTCCTATCCTCCTTCCATTTGCTCTCTTCTCAGGGAAATCCTCCTCTGGGGTCTTCCTAAGCCCCACAGAGATTTTTCCAGGGCCGCAGCTAAGCCATCTCCCCTGGAGCAGACTCATGATGAGAAGGAGAAGAGGAACCTGTACACAATCTTGTTTTCTTTCCTATTTCCATTCTTCACTTTCCTGCCTCTTGGCTGAAACACAGAGTTCATCCCTGAAAGGCTGCGGACCCTCTTCGGCATTGTCTCTCTGTTCAACACTTGCAGTATATTTCACCTTAACGGAAAATCTGAGGATGAATACATGGCCCTTGGGCCAGGAATAAACCCATCTTCAAAGCAAAACCAAACAAGCAGACAAAAAGCATGGCAAGGATGGGATCGGCACAACAACAGAGTAGGCGCACTGTTCTTTAGGTCTGACTTCCCGCAGGCTGTCCTAGTTGGTTAGGAATGTGTGGTTGGAGGAGGCTGGTTACTTGTTTCAAAACAAACAAGGTCCTCAAATCCTTTGAAAAGCTAAAGAAACAACACTCCATTAAGAGTATTCATTCCTTCGTTCTCTCTAAACTGAGATCTTTATTTACAATTGCGGCTTGTCTTGGCTGGAAACATGGTGGTCATATATAGATAAAAATGATAACCCCAAAATGATTATTTCAGAACACAGAACCAAGTGTCTTTTGCATGAGCCTTAACGTCCTGGTAGAAGAGGAGCTGTAGAAGGGAAAAAATGAGAGGCCATAGGAAAATATGAATTTTTTTAATAGTTTATTTTGTTTAGAGGCTCACCATATTTATGACTCAACTTTATAATGTTTTCATTTCTAAGCCAAAAGATTCAGAAGTATGGCTTTGGTGGGACTTTGACCAGAATATAGCCTCAATAATAAGTCTCTTCCTACTCTTTTTACTTTGGAATCCAACCCACATATACAGTTGACCCTTGAACAGCATGGTTTGAACTGCATTGGGCCCACTTTATATGTAATTTTTTTTCAATAAGTACTGTAAGTATTTTTTCTTCCTTATAATTTTCTTAATAACATTTTATTTTCTGTAGCTTACTTTATTGTAGGAATACAGTATATAATACATATAAAATATAAAACATGTGTTAACCAGCTGTTTATGTTATTGGTAAGGCTTCCGGTTAACAGTAGACTATTAGCAGTTAAGTTTTGGGGGAACCAAAAGTTATACATGTATTTTCAATAGTGCAGGGGATCATGCCCTAATTCCCTCACTGTTCAAGGGCCAACTGTATAGCTCTTTGAATTTGGAGGTCATGGAGTGCATACAGACTATGGCGCTTATGAGCTCATTGGAGGCTGTTCTCACAACACAAAATGGAGTGGAGTGAGGTGAACTACCAGCTTAATTTGGTCAGTGTATATAGTGAATCTAAATGAATTTCCCCAATTTAGGATACATCAACCTCAATTATCAAGACTAGTTTACTTGCACTTTTTTTCCTGCCATGACTCTAAAGTAGAAAATTCTAGTACTTTCCACTATCTGCACTACTCCAATCCTGGTTCAGGTCACTGCCAGCTGCCTCTTAAACACCAAAAAAGTTTCCAGACACATCTTCCTGCCTCTACTCTTATCCCATACCTTGTCCAGCACAGTCCTGCTACCACACAGCAATGAGAGGTATCTTTATAAAGTGTAAATCAGACTGCATCATACTCTGGCTTAAAACTTTCCCAAGGCTTCCCCTTACGACTGGAACAAAACCCATACTCCAACCTTGGCCTATTAACCCTACCTGACTGGGATCCTGCTTGGCTCTCCAAACTCACCCATAACTCACCCCTTTGTCCTTAGCACTCTAGTCCTTTCAGCCTTCTTTCTGTCTCTTGAACACACTAAGCTTGGTCTCTCTTTGGGCCTTTGTACTTGCTGTTCTTTCTGTTATTTGTTTCTTCCCCAGATCTTCGCATGGTTGCCCGCATCTCATCATGTGGGTCTTAATTCACAACTCTTTGGGAAATTTTAAAGGACCACCCTGGATAAATCAGCATCTCCTGCCCACCTCTGCCACTTTATTCGAGATCCTATTGTAGCACTTTTTCAGTCACCCCAGAATAAGTATCTAATGGTTTGTAGAAAGGCTCTCATATTAAATATTTGGAGAACAATCACCATGTATATATATCTCTATCTCTATCTATCTATCTATCTATCTATCTATCTATCTATCTATCTATCTAGATCTAGATATCTAGATAATTCTAAGTATCTATGTAGATAGATATAGATGTAGATGTAGATGTAGATATAGATATAGATATAGATATAGATATAGATATAGATATAGATATAGATATAGATATAGATAGTGCTTGCAGAGATTTGAGAGCAGCATGGTGTAGTGGAAAAGTATGGACTGGGCATTAGATGGACTAGGCTTTGAATTTTGGCTTTGCCACTTACTGTGTGTTTCAGTTAGGATTTCTTATTTGCAATCAACCAAAACAAGCTCTGGTTCACTCCCTAACTACACCACCAACCATAAAGAGGAATGACACAGCTTCTTGACTTATTGGGAGGCAGGTACCTTGAATTAGGCTACATGTAATGGGAGGAATGTGATTGCCCCAGAGAAAATCAGGGTGCTCTTAGGACTTCAGGCAGTGCAAACCAACAAATTTGGAGACATTTACTTAACCTCTCTGAATCTCCGTTTCCTCATATTTAATACCTGCCTCTTAGAGTTATAAGAATTAAACATGATAGCTAGCCTAATAACTATTTAGAGTGCCTAGAACATAAATTTCGTTTTATAAATAATATTCCTTTTTCCTTTTCCTTTGGCTTATGTAGCTGAAATGTATGCATCTAGCATTCCTAAACTCAGTTAAATACTTAATGATTTACCTAGGTCCTTAAACTAGAAATCGGGGAGTGACAGTCTATTTTTCTGTTGTTTTCACCTCCTACATACAAGATATCCATTTCTCTTGGACTATTACATCAACGTTACAACTGGTCCACTTGTCTTCCCTCCTGTCTCTGTCTCTGTCTCTGAGGCAGTGTAGCAGAATGGTAAAGTGCATAGACTCTGGAGCCGCACCTTCTGGCTCTAAATCTTGGTTTTGTTCCCTAATAGCCATAAAACCTCCAGCTGCAAAGTCTTTCTATCTGTACCTATTTCCTCACGTGTAAATCGAGGATAATAGTGTCTACCTCAAAGAATTGTTATAAGGATTAAATGAGTTACTTTATGTAAGCACTTCGGACAGTGTTTGGGTCATCTTAAGTGCTATACGATATGTCTTGTTAAATAAATCTACGTTCTTGCTGCTTCCAGATTTATCTTTCTAAAATTTAAACACAAATCTTCCGCATGAAGAAACCACGCCTCCCTGCTTAACCCATTTCACCCCTTTGGGCCTCCTTCTCGGCTGCTTAGTCCAAGTTGGAACGGGGCCCCCTCTGTGCACCTTGTACTAAACCTTTTATTGTGCTGGCTCATTGGGTTGTAATGATTTGTTTATGTTTTTTTTCTACACTAGCCTGTGAATTTTTGAAAATGTGGATACTTAGTTGATTTACGTATATATGACTTGTACCTATGCGTCCAAAGAGGAGCTTAATAAATGTTTTCTGGTTGAATAAAATGAGCAAAATAGTTGATATTTTGTCCACTGAGCAAAATAGAGGCTACTGTCTTCAAAAGTAGCTTTATTGAAAATCAAAGGGCTGGTATTCCCCTGGCTATTCCTTTCGTTAATCACCATAAAAATCCAAGGCCATAATATTAAATGTTACCATTGTGGTGACATTTGTATAGATATCTAAAGTAATGAAGAGCAGGTGTGGCACTATTTGGCTTTACACAGGGATGGAACATACAGAATCCAGATGAGAGGTTGATTTGCATATGGACATTGAACTTTGATTAAGATTTCAGGTAGATTTTACTGGGCAACGGAGAGTGGACTGTTCCAGCCTGTATTTCTTAGCAGGTCCTGAAATATAGAAATTCTGTTACTGATTGAATATAGCCCCATCTGGCTTAAATTCCAGGCCTGCCAGTGGGTAAGTTTGTACCTTGTTATGAAAAATAGAGAGACCTGAATTCTTGCCTGGATCTGGAGCCTTACATATCGTACACACTGAGGCACAACAGGAGGACATAGGCAGGGTTAGGGTTTTATTAGGAGGCCAACTGGAACCTGCTCAAATGCCTGAGCAAGTTCTCAGCTGGAGTCCCAGAGTTCGGCATCAGTGAGCGTGGGAGAGATGGTGCTGGCCAAAACCACCAAGGGACATTAGAGGACCTTGATAAGGCTGGAGGGAATGTTTGCTTCAGGGAAGAGCTGCGTTCTCATAGAACCAGAAATCAGCTGCAGAATGCAGTCTCGGATAATTTGAACTTATTAATATTGCAGCACTTGCAGAGAGTCAAAAAATACCAATGACCAAGTACCAGCTCAGACTGACTGACTCATAATTCCCTGGGGGTTGGGTCCAAGCATCAGCATTTTTTAAAAAGCTCTCTAGATGATTACAATGTACAAATAGGATTGAGAATCCCTGGTGAACAGGAAAGAAGGCTTTTTCCTATTTATTGTGGCAGAGGCCTATCTAGCCAGTTCATCAGAAAGCTCTGTCAAGTTACTTAGATTAACATGAAAAAAGGGAATCTGGGACATCCCTTTCCCTATTTTATATCAGTAGGATTAGAATTCTGTCAAATATTCTTACTACTTTGATTCTGACAGGGCTATGACATAGTCTGATAAGAAGTACCAACTGCCTGGGATCAACATCAGGAATAGCTCTTAGTTTCTGTCTATGAAATAAAATGTTGATAATAGATTGATATATAATAGAGGAGGGAAAAGTCTTAAAATATTTTCTCCCCTAAAACAGAAAATAAAATTAATCAACAATAGGATAATTGTTATTTAGGCTGCTCGAAGAATAATAGGAAACCTCAAATTTGTTAATAAAGCTTAAAGAGACAGCCAACACCTCTATAATTATGTTATAATTATGAAACATTATGATTTGAAGTTGAGGTAGAAAGTTGTCCTTTTGGAAATGATTTGGTGAACAGAGGAGAAATTGGGTTTAGAGGAAAGATCACAGCACTTGATGTTCAAAGACCTCACTTAAGCCCTGAATCTACAACTTATTGTTTACCTTGAAAGTGTTTCTTCATTTAGAAAATGTGGTTAGTACAACTATTGTAAATATGCTCTTCAGTAGGTTGTTGTAAGATAATGTATGTGGAAACTGAAAAGTGCTACCCCTATGTTATTATTACTTTAAATAATCACGAGGGATTAATACCTGATGAGTTAATTTCTGTAGCTTCATAAAAGCTGAAGTCTACAATTCATAAGAGAATATTCTCAGATTAAAAAATTAACTAGTATTTTTTTGTTGAGAAAAACTAATACAAGGCAAATGGCAAAAAAATACCTTAAATAATATGAGTATATTAAAATGTAGATCTCTCTTCCACTCTCCAACCCATCTTCTTCCCTAGAGGCAATTTAACAATGTCTTAAGTACCTTAAATGTACATGTAGTTTTAATATATAATTTATGTATTACATAAAATATGTAAAATATATATTTAAAATATATAGAGATGCATACATTTTAAACTATAGAAATGGGAACAAAGTCCACACATTCCACAGAGAAAACAAGGTGCTAATATAGAACGTGATAGGGGATCATGCTCTTAAAAGGGTGGTCGGGGAAAGCTCCTCTGAGAAAGTGTCATTTAAGCTAAGACTTGAAGAGAAACCAGCCATGGGAATGGTGGAGAGAAAAAGAATTTCACCTAGAGGCCACAGCCTGTGCAAAGGCCCTGAGATGGAATTAATTTGGCATATTGAAAAAGTGAAAGGAGACAGAAAGTTGGGGAATGGTGAGTAAAGGGAAGAGAGGCTTGAATTCAGCCGGTGACATCGTTCAAGGCCATAGTAAATAGTTCGACATTGACTTTATTCTAAGCACAATGAGAAGCCAGGGAACAATTTTTATTCAGAGGATTAACTTGATCTAATTTGTGTTTATAGAAAGTCATTCTTGCTGCTAGTTTGTGAATGAATTGGAGAAGGGGCAAGAATAGAAGCAGAGAAAACATTTAGGAGGCTTTTATAGTACTCTGGTTAAGAGGTGAAGTTGAATGGTTTAAGGTGGGGTTGCCTGGTGGGTGAATTTGAGTAATAATTGGAATTAGATTTATCAAGGCTTTCTAAAGGATTGAAGGTAGAGGGGAAATAAAGGCTCAAGCAAATGAAGGGCTAGTACTACCATTCGCTGAGAGGTGAGATTTACAGGAGGCACAGCAGGGCCAACTTGGAGGTGAGGGTGGATATAAATAGGAATGGAAGTGCTGTATGACGTGTTTTAGGGATATCCAATTGTTTTAAATAGGTAGTGGAATATACTTTGATAGGGACTATGGTAGATATGATATGGAAATGCTGAGCATTTTAGTTTTTAACATGATTTTGCAAGTAGAACTGTCCAGCAGGTGATAAAGGACCTGAGCCTGGAGCTTGGGTGAGAGGCTGGAGCAAGAATTGTAGATAACAAAAGAACGAGGATGGAGGCATGACTCTGCCCAATTTCAAATTATACTACAAAGCGACAGTAATCAAAACGGCATGGTATTGGCAAAAAAACAGATACACAGACCAGTGGAACAGAATCGAGAGTCCAGAAGTAAACCCATATTTATATGGGCAAATAATTTTCAACAAAAAAGTGAAAAACATGCAGTGGAGAAAAGAAAGCCTCTTCGATAAATGGTGCTGGGAAAACTGGAAAGCCACCTGCAAAAGAATGAAAATAGACTGTTGTCTATCACCACACACCAAATTAACTCAAAATGGATTAAGGATGTGAATATAAGACCTGAAACAATAAAATGCAAAGAAGAAAACATAGGAACAAAATTCAAGGACGTGGACTTAAAAGGGATTCCATGAATTTGACCTCAAAGGCAAGGGAAGTAAAAACAAAAATAAATGAATGGGACTACACCAAACTAAAAAGCTTCTGCTCAGCAAAAGAAATTGTTAACAAGATAAAGAGACAACCATCCGAATGAGAAAATACATTTGCAAGCAACACCTTCGATAAGGGCCTAATATCCAAAATATACAAAGAACTCACATGACTCAATAAGAACAACAACAACAAAAAAACAAACAATCCAATCAAAAAATGGGCAGAGGATCTGAACAGACACTTCTC
>NW_006494608.1:6397678-6427019 GCF_000325575.1 Pteropus alecto | reverse complement strand
CAGGTGGGACCGCAAATGGGTACAGCCACTATGCAAAACAGTATGGAAGATCCTCAAAAAGCTAAGAATTGATCTACCATATGATCCAGCAGTACCTCTACTGGGTATTTACTCCAAAGACAAAAATCATACCCCAAAAGATTTTTGCACACTGATGTTCATAGCAGCATTATTCACAGGACATGAAAGCAACTGAAGTGCCCTACGATAGATGATTGGCTAAAGAAGCTGTGGTACATATATACAATGGAATATTACTCAGCTGTAAGAAGAGATGAATACAGCCATTTGTGAGAACATGGATGGACCTGAAATAATCATGCTAAGTGAAATAAGTCAGACAGAAAACGTTGAAAATCACATGATATCACTTATATGTGGGATATGAACCTAAAAGGAACAAAGGAACAGGACAAACAAACAGAGACTCATGGACATTGACTATAGATTAGTGGTTACCAGAGGGTAGGGGGTGAGAGAAGAGGGGGGAGTTAGATGGGGTAAAGGGGGTCCAATATAGTCGGGTAGGGAGAGGGTGAAGCGGATAAAGGGGATCAAATATATGGTAGCTGAAGGAAACTGGACTTTTGGTGGTAAACACACAATAGAATATACGGATGTTAAATTATAATGTACACCTGAAAATTATATAATTGTATTAACCAATGTTACCCCAATAAAAGTAATTAAAAAAAATAAAAATAAGTAAAAATAAAAACGATGCTCCTCCAAAACAAACAAACAAACAAACAAAAAACTAGATAACAAGTGAAGCCAGGCACGTGAAGAATTCAAGAGAAGGGAACAAGGGGTTTCCTTTGTAAGCTGCCGTTCTCTGTAGTTCATGCTTACCACACAGCTAACCACCAGTCCCCTATTTTCCTCTGCATATCACGCTGCGCAAATGTTCAAACTTCTAAAACTCTTCAAAAGCCTTGAATCTCAACTTTAAAGCTGAGCATAGTATTAATGAGAATCCTGAAATTAAAAAATGCTTTCAAATTACTTAGTAGGACAGTGACATATTGTTAGGGAGCTAGTCAGACACAAGTGGCGGGGGGTGGGGAACGAAGGAATAGGGGCCCAACCTAGAGACCACACAAAGAACACGCAAATGGTAGTAGAATTCTGGCTAAGCACATACGCACTATGGAAAGAGTTATATAGCAGCCAAGTGTCAATCAAAATGACTTCGCTTGCCAAACGCCTAGGAATGCTTTTGGAACCACCCATCATGGCTCAAATATAATGCAGACATTCCCATGCCTGGAACCTTTTTGCCCCTTTTTGTGTTGGTTATTGTGGTTGATGTTGTTACAGTGCTCTGTTATAGCTCTTCACTGAAACCATATGCCTCCTTGGGGCAAGCTTTATCTTTCTAAAAAATACTTTTAATAAACTTTTTCTAAATCTCACTGACCTATGATTCTTCCCTGTGTCAATGAGGAAGAATTGAGGAAAATGCTAACTACACTTCAGCACTGTTACCCCTCTCCCCGCCCCTGCCATTGGCACGACACTGAACTCGAATTGCCTCCAACAGTAACAATATGAACTCTTAGAGTAAAATAAAGAGCTTTTTCAGAAATATGGTATATATACTAATGTAAAATTTATTCATGATAGTTCCACAATTCAAGGTAACACTGATGCAGGACAGGGCAAATTTCCCCAAGTGATGGGGAGACCAAGCCCTGTAATGAGAGAAGAGAGGGTCCTTTGGTGGAGAGTGAAGAAAGATTTCTACACACACTCCAAGATTAGAGTCAAAAGGAAAGTTTATTAGAAAAGGGGTAGCACTCTACAGAGTGTGGTCTCTTCTCAGAGGCAGTGAGAGAGACTCAGAGGAACAGAGACAATAGAGACCAGGACAGTGAGAGAGACAGAGTAAAGGCAGTGAGAGGGACGGAGAGAAAGACACTGAGAGGGACCCGAGTGTTTGGGGAATTCAGTTTATATACCATTCTTTAGTTCCTGTGAATTATAGTTTAATTTGTTCACCTATATCCTTTGATACGGACATATAGTGAGGAAGGGGAAGGGGAAGAGTTATGTAAGTAAAAAGGTAAAAATATGTAGCATGAAAAGCCTGCTGGCAGTTCCCAGACTTTAATACATAGGTTCCCTATGATTTTAGCCATAGGGAATGAATGATTTTATTTGTGTAGGGTGCCACTTAAAGATTCTTGTTTTTCCTGTTTCTCCTTCACAGGCGTGGGAAATGGGTTGTTAGCACAATCCTGGCAGAAATCTTCCTTTGTTCTGTAGGTGTCCTTGTGGCCCCACTGCAGGGCTGATCAGCACATTGCCTTTTCCGAATGTAGCTTAATTTAACAATTTAGTTCTCTCACCTCCTCCCTACATTTGCACTGCTACCAATATGCTCATCAGAAATGATAGGGATAAATTCTGGACTCCGGAATTCACTGGCTGTAAGACCTCTTAAGCCATCACTTCACGTTTCTGAGCCTGTTTCCTCAGTCGTAAATAAAATGGAGGAGATTAAATAAAGGCTCCTTCCATGATTCAGTGATTGCACCCATTTATAAATGAGCCCAAACCTCCACCCTGAATTGTTTACATCCTTTGACAAGATAGCACGAGAAAAGGAGAGTGATCAGATTTCTGTTGTGAACCAGGCAGTAAATAGGCAGAGATCTAAGATGCCAATGGCCACCAGTTCCCCCAGCTAAAAAAAAAGCAGATTACCCAGACATCTAAGAGTAGTTGCGGCTCCCAAAGAAGTGGGACAAAATGGAAGTGGGCCACTTGAGGGTCTCTTGAGTTATTTTATTAAAATCTTTAACCAAGATTTGTTCTGAAACTTGTTCTGTGATTATGCTAAATCCCATCCACTGTACTGAGGATATCTGTGTCTTTGAAACCAATTAATTCAGCAGACATGGGACATAACTCATTCACTAGCTCATTTAGCAGACATGGGAAAAAGGTACAAATTTATTGATTATGAAAAGAATTTTGTCACAATGATGAAACCCAGCCAAGTAGGTAAAACTACTGGATAAAACTGTGAAATATTTTGTGATTATGAGATTTAATTTCAAGATTGAGTTATTAGTTATATCCTAAATGATAATGTTTTTTACTGCCTTGATGAATGTAAACAGATTAACCTAAAGAATTATACAAGTATATAATCACATTTTTTCCATTTCACAAATATTTTTTACTCATCCACAATTTGATTTTTTAAGGCCAAATATGACAAGATTCAAACTCTACCTATAAGTCTAATTTCTTTGCCTCCATTATACAATACATTTTTTCATTTACTTAAATTTCCATAATACTGATGCAGGACAGGGCAAATTCCCCGGAGTGGAGAGAGACCAAGTCCTGAACCGAGAAAAGAAGAGGATCATTTGGCGGAGAGTGTGGAAAGAATTCAACACAAAATTAGAGTCAAAAGGAAAGTTTATTAGAAAAGGAGTAACATTCCACAGACAGAATGTAATCTCTTCTCAGAGGCAGAGAGTGAAAGGGACCAAAAGAGATATGGAAAGGCAGTGAGTGGAGTGTTCAGGGAATTCATTTTCTATATCATTCTTTAGTTCCCATTTCTTTTGATAAAGATGTACAGTGGGGAAGGGGAAGGGGAAATGGAAGGGGAAAAGTCTGTAGCCTGAAAGGCCTGCTGGCAGTTCCCAGCCTTTAATCCGTAGATTCCTCATGTTTTAGCCATAGAGAATGAAAGATTTTATTTGTGTAGGGATGCCACTTAAAGACTTTCCTGCTTCCTCTTTCACAGGTGTGGGAAATGGGCTGTTAGCAATCCCAGCAGAAATCTTACTTTGTTCTGAGGTGTCCTCTGTGTCAGGGCTGCAGGGCTGATCAGCACATTGCACTCTCTGAATGTAGCTTGATTTAACATTTTAATTCTCTTGCCTCCTCTCTACATTAAAAATACAGAAACTTCTCATTTGTTTTGAATAATACCCGTTAGCCAAGACTGACTCAGAAGGAAAAAACAATCAGTACTCCTGTTTCTTTTAAAACTCATTTTTTTTTAAATATAATAAGCCTTTGTGTATTTAAGTGTAAATAGATTGATAGGGATAAAATTATGCTTTTGAATGAATGTTTATTGATAATATTTTAAGAAAATGTGAACTTTGTAGTAAGCATAAAACTACATTTTATGGTAGTTTTACATAAGGTGCTATACATACCTATGTAACATAATCTTTGGCCTTTACCTGACTCTTGACTTTTATTCTTTTTCTATAGAACTGAAATATTTTTTTCTAATTAAATAAAGTGAAACATAGATGTAAAGGGGTATAAGTAATCCTGGATGCTACTTCTGTTTCCCCCTTCTTTCCAGTTGAAACTACTCCAAATTAATCTGATTTACTTTTTTTTCCCCTTGAAAGTAGAAAAGGAAGGAATAGGAGGAAGGAGAAAAGTGAGTGAGAACAGTGAGGGATGAGGAAAGTCTACAATCTAAAAAAGCTGAAAAGGTATATCTGAAAAACTAAAGATGTGAGATATTTACCTGTTATCTTTCATTGTTTATTTAGTCAATAAACATGTATCATGTTTCTATTATATGCCAGGCACTGGTCTAGGCTCTGGGGATAGAGCAGTCAAGATCCCTGCCCTTTTAGAGCTTTCATTCTAAAGGAGTTAATAATGAAAGTAATTTTTAAAAAAGGCAAGATAATTACAGAGAGTGATAAATGATTTGGAAAACAGAGGCCAATGTTACAAAGAGAGAGTGAGGAACCCTCCAGTCAACTTGGGCTGCCATAATAAAACACCATAGACTGACAACAAAAATTTATTTCTTCACAGTTCTAGAAGCTGAAAATTCAATACCAGGGTGCCAGCATTGTGGGGTTCTGGTTAGAGCTCTCTTCCTGGCAAGTAGAAGGCTGCCCTCTCACTGTGTCCTCACTTGGTAGAGGGAGGGTGGGGGGCGCCGTCTGGAGTCTCTTCCTATGAGAGCACTAATCAGGTCACGAGGACCCAACTCTCACGACCTTATCTAAACCTAATTATCTCCCAAAGCCTCATCTTTAAACACCATCACATTGAGATTTAAACTTGAACATATAATTTTGTGGAGACACAATTCAATATATAGCATTCCACCCCCAAATTCACATCCTTCTCATGTGCAAAATATATTCCTTCCATCCAAACAGCCCCTCCAAAATCTTAATCTGTTCTAGCATCAATTCTAAAGGCTAACGTTGAAAGTTTTACCTAAATATCACCCAAATCAGATATGAGTGAGTCTCTAGCTAAGATTCATCCTGAGGCAAAATTCCTCTACAGCTGCGAACCAATGAAAGCAAACAAATACAATGCTGGGACAGGTACAGGACAGACATTCCCATTCCAAAAGGGAGAAACAGAAAAGAAGGAAGGGGTGATGGGTCCCGAACAAGTCCAAAGCCTAGCAAGGTAAATTCCATTAAATCTTAAGGCTTGAGAATAATCTTCTGGTTCAATACTCTGCTCTGTACCTAGGCCCACTGGAGTGACATCATCACTTGTAGGCTCTGCAGAGCAGCCAGATTCCTTCAGCACAGCAGGCCCCTCCCACCTCTCATACTGCAGCCCTCTGAATCAACTTCATTTTGTTCTTCACTTTTCTTAAAGCATGACACAAGTTTGCAGTCCTCCTTCCTTCTCTGTTTCCTTTAGTCTCAGCTGGCAGAGTTTCTGTGGGTACAGTCTCATCTCTATTTCTAGCTTCTGCTGAGGTGGATGATTAGACCTGTGGTTTGCATTCATACTAATCTTCTTATCAAATGATCATTCAGCCATATCCTTAACATTCTCTTAAGAACAAGCTTTCTCAAGTTTTTGCAATATGGATAGGCTGAGAATTTTCCAAGTCTTCAAGTTCTGGTTCCTTTTAATTGTTGTTGTTTAGTATTTATTTATAATCATAAACTTAACTCTGCAATCCAGCTAGACTTGGAGGGGGATAAGGAGAATCCAGAACTCAATGAACTGCAGTGAGAACACAAAGATTATAGAGTATTCCAAGCAGATAAAGGTGAAGGATACTCTCCTGAGCTACAGAAGGAATAGTTTGGTGGTTAAGATAAAGCACAAGTCAAATTTGTTAGTTTACCACAGTTGGCAATGGTGATCTTGCTGGTCTTGCCATTCCAGGACCCAAAGCGCTTCATGGCTCCCACAATATTCTTGCCTCTTTCACCTTGCCAAAGACCACATGCTTGCCATCCAGCCACTCAGTCTTGGTAGTGCAGATGAAAAACTGGGAACCATTTGTGTTGAGTCCAGCATTTGCCATGGACAAGGTACCAGGACCTGTAGGCTTCAGGATGAAATTCTCATTATCAAATTTCTCCCCATAGATGGACTTGCCACCAGTGCCATTATGGCATGTGAAGTCACCATCCTGGCACATAAATCTCAGAATAATTCTGTGAAAGGAAGAAACTCTATAATCAAATCCTTTCTCCCCAGTGCTCAGAGCAGGAAAGTTTTCTGCTGTCTTTGGAACTTTGCAAACAGCTCTTGAATAAATGGTGCTGCTGAAGTACATCACATAGGGCAGCTGTGAGGTCAGCCTTAGAAACATTCACATCGATTTGTACATGCTGCTCCTGAATCTGGGCCTGCAGCTCCTGGATTTCCTCATCACGCAGTTTCTTCAAAAAGGCAATCTTTTCTTGCAAGGAGTCCACCTTACGCTCAAAGTCAAGACGTGCCAACATCCTGTCTGAAAGACTGCAGGGTGCTCTCGGCTTCCTTTATCTGAAGCATCTCCTTCTGCAGATTCTCCCAGAGTCTCATGATGGCCTCAGCCAGATCGTCATGCTCCACCTCCACGCAGGCATTGTCGCTGGTGAGCTGGTCCTCCTGCAGGTGCAGCTTCTGCATCTCCTCCTCCTCATAGACTTACCAAATGGTCCTGGTCAGTGGCCTGTTACGGTGAGCGAGGGCCAGTGAGTGAATCTTCATCTGTATTTGCAGCCGCTCTCTAGATCACAGCCTTAGCTCCACCTCAGGTCATCAGGTATTAGATTCTCAAAGGAGCACTGGTCCCTGTTGCCAAAAAGATTGGGGACCTCTGTTGTAGAGGACCCGTAGGCACGACTTACCCTGGCCCTTGGGTTGCAGGAGCTCCGGCAGCAGGATCTTGTTTTGTGGCTCCAGGAAGTGTATCTTGTCCATGTACTTGGCAAAGTGGTCCTTCAGCTCCTGCAGCTTGTCACTTTCCTTAGTGCCCGGTGTTCTTGAACTCAGCATTGATGGCGGGCCAGCGAGAAGTCCACAAGTCCTACAGGCGCACACTCTGGGGACACTGCTCTTCAGGCGCACAGTTGAGGGGCCGGTGGCCTACACGCTGCCAGGTCGAGGCGAAGAGGCTACCGCTGGTGCTGGAGCGCAGCGCGCTGCCCAGGCTGTAGGTGCAGGTGGATGTGGTCAAGCAGCTTTGGCTGGAGCTCTGCCGACTGGCAGTGCAAGGGTACCAAACATCCTGTGGTAGGAGGATAAGGATAAGAACCTGGTGGACATGACTGCGGACGGTGGTGGTGGGCTGGGCAGCTGCTGCTGCCACTGCCACTGCACGCAGACTGGAAGAGAGGAGAACGAGGGCTCTGTCGGTGTGGGCGGTGCGAGCGCTGCTGCTGCTCAGGGCACAGACCTCAGAGCAAGAGTTGCAGAGCTGATTATAGTTTTTAAGTCATGTAAGGCGTAAGAATATTTTCACATATTGCACCTGTATCTTTTCTGATACATTTTACATGTTTATATCTAAATCTTTGTTCCAAGAGAATTTTTTAAAAAACAGTTATGAGGGGATAGTATCAGTGTTAGCGTTTTGGTAAATAACCTTTCAGATGTCTTTCAATGCATATATAATCTACTTACAGAAATATGTATATAATTTTATATAAGTGTGATCAGAGGCAGCCTATATAAACCTTTTACCATCAACCTCCACCCTTACACTGCTCACACTCTAAATAAGGAAAGGCCTGGGGAAGGAGAGATGATTTGTGGGGGAGTAGGAGTCAAGAGTGTGTGGTGCATTCATTCTTCTATCGGAAAAGTTCTTCCCCACCTCACTCACACCACAGCAGTGCTGTGAGTATCCAAGAGAATCACATAGATAGAAGTTCTTGTGGGAAGAGGAGACTCACTTATTGATCCCTGGCGGGGTGGCCAAATATCCAGTCTCCTCCATGCTGCTGTGGTTACAGATTAGCTGAGCATTCTTAGGAGAGCTTGATGAGTGTCTCCTGAGGGTGAGGGATTTCCTGTACCATGGAAATTGGTGTCTAATTGTTGTCTAGAGAGCTCCAGAGGCTTTTTGGAATAGCCCTTTGGGAAGAGCAAGAAGGGATTGTAGCATAGTATGACTGAGAGGAAAAAGTTATGGGGCCTTTCACCCCAGTGGTTCTTGGAGAACACAGAAATGAACTAGCATGTCTAAACCCCCTCATTCCCCGTCATATCTGCTCTCTAGCCCATGCTTCCTTGTTGGTGAAAGACATCACCACAAATCAAGTGCTCCAAATCAGGAAACTGAGTATTTTTATTGTCTTTCTCTTTTTTACCCCTTACCTTTAGTAAACTATTAGCCCTTCAGTTGTGTATTCTTACTATTTTCTTAATCTTTCTTTTTCTCTCTCCCTCAAGCATTTACCATCTGTTGCTTGGGTTACTTCAAGAGGCCTCTCTCCTAGGGTGAGGAAAGCCCAGACGTTAGGGCTGAGAGAGTGATCAAAGAAGTTTTCTATTCTCTCATTTACCTCAAAGCTAGGAAAATAAAGCAGTGAGGATACTCCAGTTCTCCCCCAACCAAAACACATAAAATCCACTCAAATAAACAGAAAACCCATTCCCCTTCACCCATTCCTCCTTTAAGTAGACCCAGACCTTTTTTCTTTTTACCACAAAATGTCATATTTACGTTTTTTTGCCTAAATTTCCTTATCACTCAGTTTTCAATCCTTGAATTATAACTTCACCTCTTTTTGACTGAAATTTGCTCCTATAGACCACCAATGTCAAATACAAAGGGGTAACAATTAGGAATCTTCTGGTGCAAGTGATAGAAATTCCAACACAAACTAGTTTAAGCAAAAAAGAGCATAAGAGTTCGTTTCACTTTCTAATTGCGTCCTAAGTCCCTGAAACAATCACTGTGATCGTAAGAATGTGTTGGTCTGATTGCTCAGGCTTGAGTCATATGTTCTATTTCTAACCTTTGAAGCAGAGATGTCCAATAAAAATACAGTGGGAATCACAAATATGAGACACAAATGTAACTTTATGTGTTCTAGTAGCCACATTTTAAAAAGTTAAAAGAAACATGAGAAATTAAATTTAATGATATATTTTATTTAATCCAGTATATTTCAAACTATTATCATTTCAACATTAATCAATAGAAAATATTATTAATGAAATATTTTACATGTGTTTCTTCTCTTTTCACTTTTTTGTAGGTCAATAATTTTTTTCCCCATCTTCCCTGAAATATAATACACAATTAGTTGCTCGTATTTACATTGCGCAATTCGATGAGGTTTTTTTTTCAATTATACTTGGCATACAATAATATACCAGTTTCAGTTGTACAGCATAGTGATTAGAGATCTACATAATTCACAAAGTGATCACCCCACTGAATGTAGTACCCCTCTCCCTCCTTACATATTTGTTACAACATATTGACTATTTTTCTTATGCTACACTTTATATCTCCACGTCTATTTTGTAGCTATCCATTTGTACTTAATCCCTTTGCCCTTTCTTAACCATCTCTTCTAACCCCCCTCCCTTCTAGTAGCCCTCAAAATGAGTTTATTTCTGTTGTTGTTGTTGTTTATTTTGTTCTTTAGATTCCACACATACATGAAATGATGTGATATTTGCCTTTCTCTATTTGACTTATTTCATTCAGTGCAGTACCCTCTAGGTCCATCAAGGCAATGTCTTTTTCTATCCCCTTCCTTTTAGTCTGTGTGTGTCTTTTAATCTGAAGTGAGTCTCCTATAAGCAGCATATGTAGGGGGCTTGTTTTCATATCCATTCAGCCACCCTATCTTTTGGTTGGAGCACTTAATTCTTTTCCATTTGAGGTACTTGTTGACAGGAATATAGCTATTACCTTTCTTTATTCATGTTTTTGATACATGTTTTTAAATTCTTAACGAAATCCCTCCAACATTTTCTGTAATAATGGTTTGGTGGTGCTAAATTCCTTTAGCTTATTTTTATCTGAGAAGCTCTTTATCTGTCCTTCAACTCTAAATGTTAGCTTTGCTGGATAAAGTATTCTTGGTTATAGATCCTGGGTTTTCATTACTTTGAATATTTTGTGCCAAGCCCTTCTGTCCTATATAGTTTCTTTTGAGAAATCAGTTGCTAGTCTTATGGATACTCCCTTGTAACTAATTGGTCCTCTTTGAGTTCCTGGTTTTTTGGACTCTCTGAGCTTCCTGAGGTTTTATGTCTATTTCCTTCACCAAATTAGGGAAGTTTTCCATCATTATTTCTTCAAATAGCTCTTCAACATTTTGTTTCCCTTCAGGTACCCCTATGGCATGGATATTTTTACCTTTAATTATGTCCCATAGGCTCCTTAAATTATTATTATAGTTTTGGCTTCTTTTTTCTTGCTGTTCTGATTGAGTGTCCTTGGCTTCCCCATTCTCTATATTGGTGGTTCAATCCTCTTCTTTACCCACTCTGTTGATTCCCTCTAATGTACTCTTCATCTCAGATAATGTGTTATTCATTTCTGATTGGTTCCCATTTATAATTTCATTTCCATTTTTGTGCTTTTTATCTTTGTTAAAGTTCTCATTGAGTTCATCTACACTCCCTAAGTTAATTGAGCATCTTTATAACCAGTTTTTGAACTCTTTCTGGATCTTTGTTCTGTTCTCTCATATGGTTTCTGCTTCTTTGTCTTCTCATTTTAGCTGCCTTTCTGTGTCTGTTTCTATATACTAAGCAAAGCTCCTAAGTCTCTTGGTCTTTTTACTGTGGCTTTGTATAGTAGGTGTCCAGTGGCACAGTCCTGAGAGGAGTTCAGCTACAGGCCAAGTTTAGCCCCAGCCTGTGCCCCTCTAGGGCCACCTGTTAAGATTCAGCAAGCAATCTGTGCTTATAGTTGCTTCAAGAGGCCATGCTAGAAACTGAAGTCAGCTGCCACCAGTGTGAGACTTGGAGATGGCTCAGCAAAGAGCACTGGACTCCTGGAGGACACAACTGGATGTGGCTTGGGTGAAACTGCAAGTTGGGGGAGATGGAGTTTCAGGGAATCCTCCGGGCAGAGCGACCTTTGTTATCCAGTTCAATGACATCTCAGCAATGGCGGTGCTGTGTCCTCACACTGGGAGTGAGGAGGATTCAACAGAGAAACAATGGATACTGCCAGCACTTCTGCCTGGGAGAGATCCTCGCTTCCGTCCTCTCAGATAACTCAGTGTCCCCTTGTAAGTCCTTGTGTCCCCCAAGCAGCCGACCAGGTGCTGGTGCTCAGAGCGAGCAAGTCTGTCACTGCGAAAGTTCACTCAGAGACACATCCGCTTTAAGAGGCGCCTGCCGCGGCCTGGCCACTGCTGCTGCAGCCTCCGTCCCATTCAGCCACTCATACAAGGCAACCTCATGTCTTCACCCCCTCCTACCTTCTACTGTTGCAGGGTGATTTCTTATTTCTCTCCCTAGTTGCAGTGCTTCTATTCATTTAGATCCCAGGTGGCTTTGCTTGCTGTTTGCTCCGTATTTCTGTCACAACTTTGATTTAGTTGCAAGAAGGATGAACAAAGCCTCTATCTTCTGTGCCATTTTTTTCCCCATCCATACATGTGTTTCTTGTACTGTCTTCACAATCAGCATTTTAGCAAGGCTTCCAAGTGACGATAATGTAAAAGATGTAAAAATGGGGTGTCTACAAAACGTGCTTTGAGAAACACTGTCCTACAGGCTCTTTTATTTCTTCTGTGTTCCCCAAATCACATTTCTAGTGGTAGGAGTAAGTACTGAGAGATCTGCTTAAACATATTTGAGCAATTCCGAATTGAAGGCAGGGTTGTTACTGGTTAGATCAGGATAGAATTAGTGACATTTAACATTTCTTGAATGTTGCTTCCACCTGTTGGTTGTAGCACATATTGCAGCTACATAAACAATCGAATAGGTTTTGGTTATTTGTGAGCCCTTGACATTTCTGGCAACACACCTCCTCAACTGTATTGTGAGAAGACTTTCTTTTGGAATTCTCTTTCATATTGGAGTACAGAAAGTCTTAACAGTTTGTATTATGGATTCTCATTTGCCAGGATTTTTTTTTTCTACTTCCTGCTTCAACACACATAAATTTCTCCCTCCTTTAAATCCTTAGTATTCATATGTCAGTAATCTATTGTAATTGTTCCTGCTTTCTGTTTCTGTAGGTTGTTTCTCCTGCTATTCTTGTACACCTTCAAAAGGCAGTGGCCACAGAAAATTTCTTAACATCTTTAAGCCTTACTTCCTTATACTATAAAATGTACATGTTAGCTTTTTCATAGTGTCGTTGTGAAGTTTAAATTGCATACTATTTATAAAGTGTTTGGCACACTGCTTGACATATATGAAGATCTCTCTGTAAATAATATTGTCCATAATGACAAATCCTAAATGGAAATTTGAGTACTGACTGGATATTTGATTATATTGAATAATTTTTATGTCCTATTTTAAAATCCTTGTTTAAAAAATCCTTATCTTTTAGAGATACACACTGAAACAGTTATTGATGAAATGAAATGACTACTGGGTTTTGCTTTAAAATCAAACCAGAGGAGGGATGTAGGTGGTGATGTGGGTGAAACAATAGTGGCCATGAATTGATCATTGCTGAAACTGGGTGATGGATATATGGGATTTATTATAGTATTTTTTCCATTGTGTGTGTTTGAAAATTTCCATAAAAATTAAATAAAAAAAGGATAACAAAATTTTCTATTTCTCACAGCACTATATATAATGCTAGACATCATATGGGTACTACTCGATTTATTTATTAATTGTTACATTAGGTTAGAATTTTGCATTAAGAGAGTTGTTATTGTCTTTTCAAAAAAAAGCTGAACTTAAAAGAATTGGCTGCACGTGCTTCCAGAAAAATGTTAGATAGGAGCATGTTTTAGCCTAAAAAAACTAAGGCTCATTTTGTCAGAACAATAATGATCAAATATAACAGTATCAACACAGGGAAATTTTGCAATTCTTTAGGAGCTGCAGAAAGAATGACTTGCAGAAGTTTCCTCTTTGGGCATCTTTTTTCTTGACTTCTAGCAAATAAATGAATAAAATACCTACTTGCCCTGTGGACATGCCTGATTTATGCAGATGATGATTATATTATTTAACACAACAGAGAATCTGCTTAATCATAAGAATAGCCAAATTTCTACAGTAGTTACATGTCTCACATACATGCTTCATCTAATTCCATTACATCAAGTCATTCATAAACCTGCCCCTATGTCCCTTTTCGTACTCTGTTGTGTTAAGAATAAGATCCAGTTCCTCCCTGCTTAATGAATTTTCTAATAGCCTACCACAATTTCCTCTACATTATTTCTTGCTCTCTTCATCCTTGGATATAACAACAACCCTCTCATCTCAATGTCTATTTATTCACATATCCTAAGTGTTCTGGTCTTTTCATTCTTTTTTTCTCCCTAATTTCTTAATGGTTAGTATGAATTTCTTCTTAACTAGAAGCATTAAATGAACTACATTGAAAGAGATAAAGTAAAGGGTATTTCCAACTCGTTTCCCTCCAAGTACCATTTCCACCTAAAGGAGTTTAAATTCTGTGAGAACAAAAACTATCAAGAGAAAATCTTTCGCCAGATGGCAGAAAGTGGTCTTGAGAGATACACCCAAATCTCTAGTCTCTCTTATCTCAGTTTTAGTAAGAGAGAGTGACTATCTAGGCAGCTATAGATTTGAGAATCATCAAGAATTTTTTAGCTGATTGAACAGCTCAACACTATGGTTCAAATCCATTAAAATGGCTAGAAGTAGAGAAACATTTAATGGAAAGAGTAATGCACTTGGAATTAGAAACCCTGGCTATGAGTCCTAGCTTTATCACTTAATTGATTTGTGAGCTTAGACAAGTAACTTCATCTCACTAAATGATGATACTAATATTATCCATGTCAGGGTCACTATATAGACAGTTTGCATTCCTTTTACAATGTCCTACACAATATTTTGTACCTAGTAGGTATACATCAGTGGCCTAATATCTTTCTATTTAGAATCATTTTGAAGCATTAACAGTAAATCCCTTCATCCCTGCCCCAACATATTTCCTTTTGGAGTCTCCTGGCTTTTCAGAAGTTACCAGAGTGACATAAGAGTACACTGCTCCCTTCTGGGCAGGTAGTACTAGTGGCTTTTGACTCTAAATTATTCCGTTTACTTATAACATACTGTGAATCATTATTACCTACTCAATCAACCACAAATGTTTAGATTAACACTTTGATACAATTTTGTTGTTTAAGCATCATCTAAGAAAATGAAATTTGTCAGGAACAAAAGAGACGATTAGGAAATGAAGTACAGTAATTTCCTCAATAAAACCAGAAAATATTCAAAGGAGAGGGCTCTATGGCAATAACTCTGAGACCATTTGAGCTAGTTTGTCAGATTATCAATGGGAAAGTTCAACCCTAGCAAACCTGGATTAAATAATCAAAGCAAGCCAATGCCAGAGACAAAGTCTTCCATCACAAGACTATGAGGTAGTAGAAAGAAAGATCCAAGGAACTCTGTTCCTTACCAATTAGTACTGTGTCCAGCATGAATGGATGTAGCATGGAATTGTGGAAAGAGCAGAGACACACAGGAGTTTGCTGCTTACTGACTAAATGACTCTAGCTATGCTATTTAAACTCTGATCTTCTGTTACCTCCCTGAAAAGTGGTGTTAATAACTGTTTTGCAGTAGTGAGATTTTTAAAAAGTAGTTCATTTAAAGCCATTTTTATATATGTATGTACTTTTAAAATTTCTGAACACAATTCACAAAGCCTTATCAGGAAAAGTTAAGACATGGCTCTCTCAAAGAAGCAAATACGACATTATTCAGAAATGTAAAGGTAGAGTTTATTTATATGCTGAAAATGGTTCCCAGTTCCATTTTTTACTGTAGGATAGATAACCATTAACTTTTTCCTTTCTTAGAATTCACCTCTTTTTCAATATTCTCTCTTGAATAAAACTTTCATTAATGTTAGAAAAAATTAAGTAACTTTTTAATAAATGATAGTGTACCAATCATGATTTTGGATTCCAGGTAATCTCTGAGAAGTAATCTCTTGTTCACTTTTGCAAAAAGAAGTTTATTAGCATGTTAATAATGCCACAGAACCAATGTGACATTTTGAGAAGCAGGCAGGAAGCTAAATGGCCCCAGCTGAGATTTCCCACAGGAAGGGTCTGAATAGGACACTGTCATTGCCACCATTGGGCGCCAACACTGGAACCACTGGAACTGCAGTGGAATGAATTTAAATTGTCAGTTTCTTCGTGCCACCCCTTTGACTCAGTTCCTGGTGGGAACATCTACTTGTCTTGGGTTCTGTGTCTGCTCTATCTGCTGCTGGCCAGGAGAGTCAGGGGCGGCCACTTGAGTTTCCTAGTGGAGTCTGGTCTCACACTGTAATGGATCTCTTAAACAGATAAAGGGAGTTCCAACAGACAACAGTCCCCAGAGCAACAAAGATTCACTACTAATAGCTACTGTGATGATTGTGCGGTTCTCTGAAAGCCAACTCTGCATAGCTTTATAGCTAGAAGGGAGCTTGTAGCACCTCATTTTAAAGTTTGGGAAAGCAAGCTCCTAAGAGATGGCTTAGGTTAGATTACAGAGAAGGTGAAGAGCTGTCAAATCTGGAACTTAGGTCTCCTAATTGTCAGTCCAGTTATCCTCACAGCATTCTTTCCTATCTGTAAAATGAGTATGATGATAACGCTTACTGCCTGGGACGCTCCTTCTCATTGTTTGGATATTAGCTGAAACACTGCTTTCTAGGGGAGCCTTCTGTCCCTTACTTGTCCAGCTTGTCTAAATCCTTTCTTGGATCACCATAACACTTATCATAATTACACCTTTCTATTTCATTATGGAAGTATTTTGTTGACGTATGTTCCATTAGGATGTAAACTCCATGAAGGGCAGGGACTGGTTCTGTTTTTGTTCCTTATTGTTTCTCTAGCTTTTAGCACAGTGCTCAGCACATAGTGGGCCCTCAGTGATTATTGGACAAGTGAAGAAGTGAATGGATAAAGAGAGCTTGCAGACTCTAAAAAAATTCAGGTTATTATTAGAGTTGTTACTACTATTACTGCAGTGGTTATATGCATATTCAAGGCGAGTGTCAGATAGAAGTCTTTGATTTCTCATATATTTAGGCTTTTTTTCTTTCTGCTTATACCTTTCACCTGGTGTCCAACTTCTCATCTACTCTGATTCATCCCCCCCTCCCCATTCTAGGTCTGCCCAATAGGAGAAGATTCTCTCCTCCAGAATAATCCCTCCACCTATCTGATCTTATTTCTTTCATGAGTCATCTAGAAGATCCACTGATAAAGCAGTTCACAGGACTTGGGTGAGAATCAAATAGAGAAATGATATATATCTTCTATCACAGGGTTTAGAACATCTGCTCAACAGATGTTAATTTTCGAATCCTCTTTTCCCTAAAAGGAGAATTGTAGCCAGTAACTGATAGCTTGTTCTAATAGAGAATGTTTGGAAAAGGAACAATAGGAACAAATCTCTTAATGGGAAACTTTCAGGCCAGAACTTGGGGCAGTGGTTGGGTAAAAATGTTGGGGCAGAGGGCCATTTTAGGACCCCTTAAATGCCACTGTTTGGTTGTCATCCTTGCCTGAAGCAGTTTAGAGGACAGCGGCAGTATATGGGGATTCTACTTGTACGACAGCCTCTTCTAGAGGGCCACATATTTCAATTAAAAGTAAATTAGCAAACAGTGATTGGGACTTGCTCCATGCCGTAGACTGTATGAAGTGTACAATCTCTATGACAGCTCCTTCTTACTCTCCCTCAAAAGCTCCTTTTTAAGGTGTTATCCTTAGTAAATTCATCTATTCCTAAAATGTCAACCACTATCCATATCCAAACTTTCAAGTCCATGTCTACAGTTTCTAAGCTTTAGACCTGTGTTTCCAGTAACTATTGAAAATTTCAACTGATTTATCCAGCTGGCATAAAAAAATTCAAAGAACTTAACTCATCATCTTTTCTCCAAAGCTGTTCTTCCTATGTTACCTATTTATGTGTTGGTTTCACTCCCCACCTAGCCATCTAAGCTAGAAGCTTTGGCGTGATCTTCAATGTTTCCTTCACTCTTATTCTCACACAGAATTGAAAGAACTTGATGACTGTAGCAGACCTTATTGGTATCTTGCCTGTGTCTTTTTAGCACCCACTTTCCCCTGCATGCTCACCCAAAGTGATCTTACTGAAAGCACCAGGAACTCTTTGCCTGAGGAATTTCTCTGGCTGCTGGTGCTCACTCAGCCCAATTGTGGGGTAGGCCAGAAGTGCCGGGGAGTTAAAATCCCTGGGAGCATTCCTCAACCATTGACTGATGAAAATAGATGAATATATTTTAGGGAGAACAACTCTGAAGCATTCTCTATGCTGTCTCCCAGAGGCCTCCAGTGAGTGTGAATCCTGATTGCCTACAGTGGTAATTTAGTCATTAAGATATCCACAATAATTTGCATCCTGTTTTCATCCCCTACTGATGCTTCTTCGGATTGTCTCTCAGACAAACTCATTGCACTCAAATGCTTGTCTGTGAGTCTGATTCTAGTAGTAGTCAACTAAAACAGTAACCAATTAGATATTGGGATAGAGGAAGGACTTATGAATGGCTACAAAATTTTTACTATCTATGATTGGCTATTTGGAGTTATCATTTATGTTTTAGATAATTGAAACTTGGGTGCTGGCAGGGCACCCAGTTGGGTGTGTTCAGTAGACATTTGAAAATATGGAATTGAAGATCAGGAAGAGAAGTAGAGACTGAAGGTAAGGATCTAGAAGTTATCAGTGTATGTAGCCAGGTGCTAAAGTCATGAAAATGGTTAAGATGGCCAAAATGCTTATGTAAAGGGGAAAGAACAAGAAGAATGGATATTGGATGACCACTAGCAGTCTCGTTAACAAACACTGAATATCATTCATATCTCCTTCCCTAAAACTGAGCATAGTTAAGGAGTAATTTTGAACTAGTATTTAAATCCACAGAGATCAGCACAGCGCCTGGGCAGTAACCTTTCCAGAAATGTACAATCAAATTTATCCATACTGTAGTTATTGCAAAGAAAGAATGAGATCTTAGATTTCTGTGCTCAATCTCGATGGCATTTTTCATTGCCTCTTATGAAAATCTACAATCTCATCTACTACCCCACCCATTCTAATTTGCTCTACGAGGGAGGTGTGTTTCCCAATTGAGGAGGTAGAAGATAGTGTGTTTTCTATATATTGTCAGTTACCTTAATTAGAGCAAAGCGCTGGTGATTCCAGACTGTGGCCCCCATCCCTTACATGGCATTCGAATTCAGGGGAGAGGCTATAAAGCAGTAGTTAAGACCAAAGGCTTTGACCTCAAGGATGCAGTCATCTTTTCCTTGGGAGATCTCGGGGGGTACTGTTTAAACTCATCTAAGAAGCAGAAATACTCATAATCCGTCAGATAGGTGTTGTAAGGATGCTTGAGATAATGCCTGGAAAGTACTGAGATTCCTTGGCCTAACACAATCAAGAACTTGTAAAGCTTTACTTTCTGCAGCATATATCAAGCAAAGGATAGTCTCGTTTTTTTCATTTCGTCTTGCAAGTAGTAGAAGATCGCATTACAATTCCGGACAGTTTTTTACCACCCCCTAAAACGGTGCCTCAATCCCCACTGCCACAAAGCACTACGTTCTTTACGTCAGTGTACGACGCCGAGCCTGATAGGAACGCCTTTTCCGCCGGGTGCAGACCGCGCTGGCCAATCGCTCGGCTTTCGACCCATGACGTAAGCCACGCTTGTGCATGCGCAGGGCGGGGAGACCTTGGAAGGCGGCGGAGGTTCTTGCGGGAGGTGAAAACGTTGGCGGAAAGCAAAGTACAGCGCAAAAATGCAGAGCTGGAGTCGTGTGTACTGTTCGTTGGCCAAGGTGAGGGCCGACTGGATGAGGTCGTGCTGAGCCAGAGGCACCGGGAGGCCGGCTGACGCGGCCTAATTGGTATGGGTGGGAGAGGCCGGCGGTCTGGCTGGGACCATACGCAGACTCGCCCCTGAACCGGCTCAGTCCAGGCCGCGGCCAGGAGGCAAAGGTCTGGGCTGTGAAGAAGTCCTGCCGTTATGTGACGGCCAGCAGTCACACACACTCTAGTTGTAGGTCAGGGTCATGGGGCATGTGGTCACACAAAGGCCTTTCCGTTTTGGAGAAGGAAGTAGAAATTGCCCTTTCTTCGTATGATCTCTGGCTCTTAATACCTTATACTCTTTCCTAATTCCTGTTCCTGAGGGACCTAACTTTGTGCACTGGGCAAGTAACCCAAGGGCCACTGCTTGAAAGACCCAGACCTAGACAGCACCAACGGGTAGCCAACCCTAGGAATTTCTCATCCCGTTAGTGTTTACAGCTTTAAATTAGTGTTCATTGCCATGCCTCCTAGGGACTTATTTTTAATTATTGTAGGTTATCGTTAAGACATCCGCGCACCAACTACAGCCAGATTGTATATATATGGCATTGTGGCTGAGTACTACATTGATGGAGACTCTAAAGATAATATAACTATCAAACTCCTTTGTTTCGAAGATGAGTAATCTGTGTTCTCGAAAGTTAATGTAACATGTTGAAATCACACTTTTAATGAGGGCCAGAGCTGGGACTAAAATTTAGGATTGACATTTAGTTTTCCCCTCTTAGGTCTACTGTTCCAACCTCAGGTGCAAGAATTGCCTTGGAATAGAGAACGTTACTAATCAGTGTAGGTTTTGTCGCTGCCTCCCATTTGCCTGCTGTGATAGGAGGTATTTGCTCTGTTTGTTTGTGCCTCGCTATTCTAGGAAATAGTAGTCATTGATATTTAGAGGTTGTTGTGGAGATTATGATGTAGTTTGTAGAACTGTAGTAGCTCTTGAATATGAATACATTACTTACTGTGTTTTCCTAAATTTCCATGTCTAATTTTTTGTTCATAGTTGACGGTTCAGGAACATGAGCATAGATTTTATGTGATAGATTTGAGTTAGGAAACTAATTACAAGTAAAAAGATTGTCATAATGTAGGGTATTCAAATGCTTATTCAATTACTTTAAGAACTTCAATTATGATATTAAAATGATAACCTGGTACCTAAAATTAGCCATATTTTCTGAAAATTCAACAAAATTAACACCATTGAATAACATGTTTATTAGGTTAAACATGAGATGTTTGAATATGCATAATAAAAAGAGTGTGGCAAGCTGAGGTTGAAAAGTTTAATTATTGTCAAAGTGGAGAAATTTGTATGTAACCTTTGGGTGGTAATGGAAGATGCATTAATAATCAGTGCTTGATCCATTTGCCCAAAGTCATGTTTTCATTGACCTTCAGTAGGTCTTTATTTACATAATTCGGACATTTTTTCTTTTCTTCCAGAGAGGCCATTTCAGTCGAATATCTCATGGCATACAGGGAATTTCTGCAGTGCCTCTGAGAACTTATGCAGATCAAACAAGTAAGTACTTAGTAAAACAGTTGTTCCTCAAGATTGTTCATACATTTATTCACTTAAATGTTTATTGAGTACCTGTTGTGTTCCAAGTGATGAACAAGGCAAAGCCCTTGTTCAAAGCCCTTATTGAACTTATCGCATTCCATTAAAGACAAATAATATACAAGTAGCAGATCAATATTTTGGGAAGTGATTGAAAATTAAAGCAGGTAGTTGGTAGGAAAAGAAAGTATTTTAGGTAAGGCGTCAGAGCTCTTTTGAGGAGACAATGTCTGAGCAAGGGCCTGAGTGAAGTGAGGGAGTGAGGAGATTATTTCAGGCAGAGGGAAACAGCAGTGAGAAGGGTCTGAGGTGAGAATTTGCTTGTGTAGTTTAAGGAATTGCAAAAAGACTGGTTGTGGCTGGAGCAAAGACTTGTACAACGTAAAATCGGAGAGGTAGATGGAGATCGGATCACGTAGAGTTATGTAAGCTGGGCCAGGGAGTTTGGATTTTACTCCAAGGAAAACCACTGAAGGATTTTGAACAGGGTGATGACTTTATATATTTACCTTTAAAAAGTTAATTCTGTCTGCTGGTCTGGTTGTTTTGGTTGCTTAACATTGTTTAGAATGTGAGATGACTTTTTTCACCTCCTGAATGAAAATGTTGATGGGATCAGAAGCACATTTTAAAGACTAGAAAGATGTGTCCTAAAAGGAAACTATGGATTATGGGTAATTTCTTCTTTATACTTTTTTTATATTTTTGAAGTTTATACATTTTATTTTTTAAAGTATTTAAAACAGAAAGTCAATGGACTTATAGTAAGGTATGTTGGCCTCCCAATACCAAGGATATCGATTATTTGAAATCATTTGTTTTGACATTTAATGGAATTACACATATGATTGCATGGTACATCTTAAAGCGTCATTGTACAAATACTATTAGCTGGGGGAAACTGACCATCAGTTTCCTTGTATTCTGTGAAATAATTTTATCCTGTATCCTTAACTATTGTCAAACTATTATCATTTTGGAGATTTTCTTCTTAGGAGAAAGAGTAGGGGGAGGATTCCATCACTAATAACCAACAATGAATGATTTATCTTAGCTTTGAACAGGTCAAGAATTCCTTTTAAAAATACTAATTAGATGGTGGACCATTATACCCTTTGTCTCCTTTTTTTTCTTTCAGTTTTATTGAGATATAATGGGCATACATACTTTGTCTCCTTCGTTAAATGGGAATATTATGTATTCTAAACTCACACATAGGAGAAATGTTAGATTGTCATTTCCAAAGCATGCAATTAAGGACTTTCCATGGCTAATTCTATACTCGGAAACATTCAAACAAAGATTGTTTAGTGCCTTCTATTTGCTAGGCAGTCTGGAGCAAGAACTTAAATTTTAATGGAACGAGGGTAACTGAGCCCTTATGAATCAAACAGTTCAGTGATTCTTTGACATTGAGTAAATTATAGATCCCTTTGTACCCAGGTAGATACAATGTGTCAAGTCTTTGGATGAAGTAACAAGCCTTTTTACATACATATTTATATTCATCTTAGGTATTTATTTATTGGCAAGGACTGTGACCTTTTGTTTAGCACTTAAAATGGCACAGTTAAGTACTCAATACTTATTCATTATTTCAACAAGTATGGAATATCTACTCTGCTAGTTGTTGGGATACAAAAGTGAATAAGACAGACGAGGTGCAGCTTTTATAAAGTTTATAGTGCATTTGGGGAAGACAAACATTCAACAGATAATTAAGTGTAATTGTAATAAGAACTCTACAGGCTAAGCATAGGGAGCTATGAAATCTACATACGGATTGAGAACGTTCACAGAATTTTTCATAAGGAAATGATTGTGATATCTGAAAAGGGTTGGAGTGGAAGTAGCAGATATGAGAAGAAGTGTTCCAGATAGAGGAAACAGCATGCTAGAATACTTTTATGTGGGAAGGAGCATAGTGCATTTGAGTAACTTGAAAAGAGCCAGAGTGGCTGAAGTGTGTTAAAGATGGTGAGCTAACTTCTCCAGATTATGAAAGATTCTAACACTTTTATTTTGAGGGTAGTTGAAAGTCATTGAAATGTTTTAAGCAGGGATATGATATGACTATATTTGTTTTTAAAGATCATTCTGGTTGCAAATTGGAGTTTTTATTGTAATTCTTTTTCTTTCTTCCTATACTGTAAGAACCAGGGCTGTGTCATTTATTGGTAGTCCAGGAGTTTTGTGTCTGTAATGTAAAATGCATATTGTCAGGAATTTTTCTAGGCAGATGGAACAGAATGTGTATAGGTAGACCAGCATAGTTCTGTGGGTGTAAGCTAACAGTAATTCACTATTGCTGAAGTTTAAACTGCATGGTATTAGTGGATAAGTAGGATGTGGTGGGAGACAAGGCTGGAGAAATAGTTACTGAAGAGATTTGGTGCTGTATTTAGGAACTTGGACTTTATCCAAAAAGACAGGGAAACCAATGGAGAGTAGGAGAATAAGGTCTGAGTTGGGTTTTAGCAGGGGGTAACAATGGAACAGTAGTATGTACGGTGTTATAGAGGGTGGGAATGAGATTGGAGGCCGCAAGACTAAAGTTAGGAGGTAGATCTAAGAAGGGAAGAAACATTTGAGTGCCTAATATGCACCTGGCATCCTTAGGGTCTTGATGTGCATTATCTTTAACCTCACAACCCTGGGATATGGGTATTAATTGTTACTATTGTCCTTATGTTACATCAAAGCCAAAGAGGTTAAATAATTTGCTCAAGAATTTAAGTGGTGGTAGAGCTTAATATTTGAACTCTACCAAATTAAGGGATATTGTTTAGATCATTTGGTTCAAAGTTTAAAAATAGAAATACATTTTATTTCATATTTAATTATGAACATGAATGAGCGAGCCAACCAGTGTGGCCAAAAAGCACAAATGGATCAGTAAAAATTGAAGCAGTACTTTTTTCATGTATTGGACTAGCTATATTTTGTTCATGTATTGAGTAATCCTAATTATCATATGATATAACCAAGGAGAATCGGCACTTTCATTTATTAAGGAGAAAGGATTCTTAGATTTTGTGTATAATTGAGTTGGATAACTTCTTAGTTGTCTTCCAACACAGGTTCTCTGATTCTGTTCAAGGCCAGCACAGGTTTTTTTGAGTGATACTAGTGCACTCCCATCCCCTAGGGTTGTGTGTTTTGTCGGGAAGGGGATGATAAATTAAAATTGCCATCTTTAGAGGTCAGAATATAGCTGTCATGTGGCGAATACTTATGTATGTTCTAGGTACTATACTAAACTGTTTACATAGGTAATTCTGTATTATGACCCTGCGAAGTAGATGTTTTGTGGTCTTCATTTTGCAGATGAGGAAACTGAAGATGAAGTAGGTTAAATTACTCACCTAAGTTCAGATAGCTAGTCATTATAAAGCTGTATTATTGCTCTTGGGGATTTTAGTTTATGATAGTTGAAATTGAGGAAGGAATAGTATTGAATAATATAAAGACCACTGGAAGTAGAGACAAAAAACTTAATTTTGTCTCTATTGTCTGCTTGCTAGATGACCATGGGCAAGTTCATTAACCTCTCTGAACCTTGTGTTTCTTATCGGTGAAATGTCAGATATATACCATTCTTACCTTCTTTATAAGAAGTTCTGAGAATCAAACATAATATGTGGAAGTGTGTTAAAAACTGCTAAATGGTAGAATAATTGAGATTGTAAGGACAGTGAAGGGGGAGGAGAAGGGAGACTCTCCTAATTCCTAATTGTTGCTTTATTTGAAGTTAGATTGAGGAGAATGGGAATAACTGAATATATTTTGTACATTTGTTTTGTAATTATGTTGCTAAGGCTGCTGATCAGAGTTAATTTTGAATTTTTTGTCTTTATGTGATAAATATCCAGAATAGTTAACAGAATATTCTGGTTATCTTATTTTAAACTTTACAAAATTTATCAATATTCACATAAAGTTCAAAACATATTCGCCATGTGTTATAGGAAAGCTGATTTTTTTTTCCCCCTGATGTCTCAGAAGTTAAGAACCTGAAAGAGGTAATCAGTCTTTATTAACTGTACCAAGGTATTACACAAAATTGCCTTATTTAATCCTAACATCAATCATTTAAGGCAGTATTATTGTTTCTGTATTACAGGAAAAAAGTCACTTGGTCACACAACTATTAAGTGTCAGAGCTAAGATTTGAAGCCACGTGTGTCAGATTCTATAGCTCAGGCACTTTCCTTTATACAGATGTGTATTCCAGTGTCATGAAATGCCTATTATCATTAAATAAAATGTGGTATTTAGCAGTCAGTGGATATAGAACTTAGTTGTATTTCCATATCCCATAATGAACAAATGGAAAATGAAATAGAAAAATCTGTGGCATATTCAGTTACATCAAAGAGTACCAAATACCTAGGAATAAAATATTACTGTTTAGAAAATGCTAGTTATTTTCACTCTCGTGTAGGTTTAAAATATCTTTTTTTAATTGTACTGTTTTTGGTCAATATTAAGCAATTTAACTGTTTTATATCAATTTGCTTTTATTTAGTTGATGCTGATGTAACAGTGATAGGTTCTGGTCCTGGAGGATATGTTGCTGCTATTAAAGCTGCCCAGTTAGGCTTCAAGGTAAGATTTAGACTAAAACTAGGTGTTGGATCATATTCACAAAATACGTGCAGGTAGATAATAATGGCAAATAAGTTCTTAAATCTGTAAATTATATTTAAGCCTGAGACTAATGAAGAGAGGGTTCATTTAGTTGTACTATTCTCATGAACTGAAAAACGAGGTCCATTATCCCCCCTCCAATACTTTTCATTGGCTTCTAATCACACCTTGGAAGATACAGAAATAGAGCTAAAAGCATGTATTTGGTAATGTTAAACAAATGGAAATACCTCTTAGAATAATTCACTTTTGGGTTAGCCTGAGTTTACTATTATTAAAATGATAAATTACAAAGGACTGTATATCATTCACATAGCCACACACATTCACACATTCACACACTCACACTCACACTCACCAACCCACCCAACCTACCTTGAGTAGCTTGTTTTGTAGAACTAAGACAAATACATTTGGAATTTTAGTGAACCGAAATATTGCAGGTTATGTGCAGTTAAATAATGTTTTCTTTTGTTATAGACAGTCTGTGTTGAGAAAAATGAAACACTTGGTGGAACATGCTTGAATGTTGGTTGTATTCCTTCTAAGGTGAGCATATATTTTGTACAGTACAGAAATTTTTTCATTGGTCACCAACTAGAAGGATGTATTGAGACTAGAATATTAGACTGATACAGTTATTACAAAATAAACAACCCATTGATGATAAACATGCTTTTCCTTTGTAAAATTTAGAGTGTTGTCACCAGTCTACCATACATTCCTGAAGTAACTTTCTGGTCTCAGAATGCCTAGTGTTTTCATTCAACCACACTCTGATGTTACTTTTTTTCTCTTCAGCTTTCCTTGAGCAATGAAACAGATAATAGGTAGTAAATTCTTTTAGGTAGTTTATATATTAAGTAAACATGATTACCTTTTTCACCTGCCACCCTGAAGTGTGTACTTATCTTTTTGCTTCTAAAGAAAGTAAAGATTTTCCTTCTTGTTTGTTGAGCATTTTTTATGTCATTTATCATTTGTCTTAGGTTAATTATGTAAGAACAAGAACTGAATTGGTGTGGTCTTATGCACTATTCCACGTGCAGAATGTCATTTCATAAGTGGTTTTTGATTGTATATTGTCTGCTTTGAACATTTTGTCTTCTTTCCTGTAGGCTTTATTAAATAACTCTCATTATTACCACATGGCCCATGGAAAAGATTTTGCATCTAGGGGAATTGAAAGTAAGTATACTTTCATATTTAGCAGTATTACCAGCCATACTTAACTCTTCTGGCTAAAGACAACTTGTGCCTGATGAGTGTGTAATATATGTTTAGTGAGGGAAGTGTAAGAAAAAGATCTTAAAAATGTAGAGAGATTTACTTAACAAAGAAGGCTTAATTCAGATTTCTACCATGACATCTGCTCCTTTGTCAACTTTTGTGTGAAGTCTACTGTGTGTGTGTGTGTGCGTGTGTGCATCTTCTTGAAACCTGGAGATCGTTTGAGAGTGTGGGGGCACTGGACTCCTGAGTGCTATGGGCAGATAATGGTGAAGGAACGAAGGTCTACCCAAGTTATTGGTAGTGGAAAGAGCAGAAAAGAGAGGGAAGGATATGGCATAGTGGAAAATGACATTTTATAACATTTTAACTTATGTCTTGTCTCCTGCCATTCTTTTGGGTCTGTTTTCATTATTTCTCTCCAACTATCGTTGGCAGATACATCCAGAAGGTTAGTTTGTTCTAGGAAGGGCTTAAACACACCTTGGGAGCCTGTTTTTACATTCATTTGATTCTTGGTAGCAGTGGGTATCTGAAAGAATAAGCTGCAGTGTTGGCAATCTGGTGATGTATATACACTAAAGCAAATATTGTATTAAACTAGATGAAAAGTAGAATCAGAACCCACTTTCCTTTCCCACTAAGGAAAGAAGAGAGGATTAGTTAAGAGACCTGCATCGTAGGCAGAACTGCCTGTTCTAGCTCTATGACCGTAGGTAAATCAAATTTCTCAGGGTCTTTGCTTTCTCATCTCTAAGATATATGTTGGTTGGTTGAGCTGATTTCTAAGATACCATTCTTTTAAAGTTCTATGAGTTGATCTTCTTCTTCTTACATTGTTGCTTCAGAGTTCTTTTCTGAGGTAGATGAGTGATTAAAATCTAATTGATTAAACTCATATTTTCTGTATTTGAGTGATTAAAATCTAATTGATTAAACTCATTTTCTGTATTTGAAGTTTTCTAATTTTATTAGTTTTTGTTTCATGAAATTTAGTATTTCCTTTTATTTAAAATTTCAGGTGATGTTTTTGTTTGCCATTTCTACTTAAATCTCTTCCAGGCTTAGGATCATCATACAGTGTTTGGAGAATATGTTGTCACAGTGGTATATCATGTTTAATTTCGGACTGCATTTTTCCCAAAGGTGGATTTTTTTGTATTGTTTGATAGATTATGTTATTGTAATATGATATTGTTGGGCTTTTGCCAGATAGGATTATTATGTCAGTAATTAAATTTAGAAAAGTTATATTGCCTTATAAATAGTTCTATAAGCATTAGGTTGAAATTTTCCAGACCTTGATTAGTGAAAAATATCATACATTGTTTTAAGAATTTAGCTAAGCACTAAAGATTTATTTAATAAATTACAGTGTCTGAAGTTCGCTTGAATTTAGAGAAGATGATGGAGCAGAAGAGTACTGCAGTAAAAGCTTTAACAGGTGGAATTGCCCACTTATTCAAACAAAATAAGGTCAGTGTGTTTAATGTTCATATTTTTGCTTTATTTTATATATACATTAAACATAGCTTTATGCTGATAGAGTGATGCTATTAGAACTTGGCTGCTGGGGGATATTTATTTAATTTAAAACAGTATGCTAACCTGAAATTGATTTCCCTAACATATATAACAAATTTTTAGCTGCTCCATGTATAGCATTACTAAGTAAGGGCATTTTGTATTAGATAAATTGCTTAATAGAGTGGTTTTTTTTTTTTTCCTATCAATCATGTTTGTTTATCGAAAAATGTTTTAAACTTTGTGATTTATAAATATTTTATAAAGGTTGTTCACGTAAATGGATACGGAAAGATAACTGGGAAAAATCAGGTCACTGCTATGAAAGCTGATGGCAGCACGCAAGTTATCGATACAAAGAACATTCTTATAGCTACAGGTTCAGAAGTTACTCCTTTCCCTGGAATCACGGTATTTATGCTATTTACAACTGCCAAAATCTTCTTTCAGAAATACATTTTATAAATTACTTTATTCATGCTAGCTATTAACTTTGAAAGATTTCTGACTGAAATACTATATTTTGACTGTCATTCACGTTTGGGAAGTTGCCTGTCTTTATTCTGCAGTGATTTTGACCAGAAATAGAACACTTTACAATATAGTTTAATTCAACATAAAGTTTTGTTTTGAAATGCTTAATAAAAATTTTAAGTGACTATTTTTCATGGGGCTTGATAAAATTGAGTATATGGATAGAAGTCATAGATACTTCAAAACAAATGACTTAGTATTTTTAGTTATTGTACTGAGTGTGATCACAGTTTATAAATCAATAGGTTTTTCTAAATGATTTTGATTGTATCTTTTAAATATTATTATTATAGATTGATGAAGATACAGTAGTGTCATCTACAGGAGCTTTATCTTTAAAAAAAGTTCCAGAAAAGATGGTTGTCATTGGTGCAGGCGTAATAGGTGTGGAATTGGTAAGTAATGTCTGTGTCTTATTGCCTCCATGGGATTGGAAGCTACATAATGGTCCCCTCTTTGATTCTTCGTATGTTACAGGCACATCAACATTGAGTTTTGTTTAAATATTCCTAGTAGTCAAGAGTTTTCAAGACAACCTATGTATGTAATCATTAATCATTAGAACATTCTCTT
>NW_006494608.1:6374212-6397662 GCF_000325575.1 Pteropus alecto | reverse complement strand
TATATTCCACTCTTTCTGTTCCCTAGAACTGGACTAATTTAAAAAATTTTTTGACAGCCCTTCAGGCCTTTTAGTCTTTCAGAAGGCAGCTCTCATTCTGAGCAAACTGCATTTCAGATAAAGACCATGACTGACATGATCTGGTTCTTCCCTTCCTCTCCATCCTCATCTCAATTCCTCTTATGTATTAGAGATGTCAGACTATTTGCAGTTCTCTGAATACCATGCTATTTTATGCCCTCTGCTTGCCTGTGGAAAGAGCTAGACCCTCAAATTCACCATTGAGTATAATTTTAGCTGAGGATTTGCCATATATACCCTTTATTATATTGAGGTACTTTCCTTCTGTACTCATTATATCGAGTGTTTTAATCATAAATGGATGTTGTATCTTGTTGAATGTTTTCTGTGCATCTATTGATGTCATATGGTTTTTATCTTGTATTTTGTTAATGTGGTGTATTATATTGATTTGCATATGTGGAACAATTCTTGCATCCCTGGAATGAACGTTACTTGATTGTGACGTATAATCCTTTTAATGTGTTGTATTTGATTTGCTGGTATTTTGTTTAGGATTTTTGCATCTATGTTTATCAGAGATACTGGCCTGGGATTTCCTTTTTCTGTGTTGTCCTTGTCTGATTTTGGTATCAGGGTAATGTTGGCCTCATAAAATGAATTAAGAAGTATTCTCTCAAAATTTTTTGGAAGAGTTTGAGGGTAGATATTAAATCTTTGAATATTTGCTAGAATTCCCAAGTGAAGCCGTTTGGTCCTGGACTTTTGCTTTTGGGGAGGTTTTTCATGACTGTTTCAGTTTCCTTACTAGTGATTGGTCTATTTAGGTTTTCCAATTCTTTATGGTTCAGCCTAGAAAGGTTAAATATTTCTAGGAATTTGTCTATTTCTTCTAGCTTATTAAATTTGGTGGCATATAGCCTTTCATAGTGTTCTTGTTTAATCCTTTGTATTTCTGTGGTGTCCATTGAACTTCTCTTTAATTTCTGTTTTTATTTATTGGAGTCTTTTCTCTTTTTTCCTTAGCGAGTCTAGCCAAAGGTTTCTCAGTTTTATTTATTTTCAAAGAACCAGCTTTTTGTGTCATTAATTTATTTCTGTTTTGTTTTTGTTTATTTCTGTTCTAATTTTTATTATTTCCTTCTTTCTACTGACTTTGGACTTTTGACTAGGTTATTGGGGATTTTTCTTGTTTATGAAGGTAGGCCTGTAATGCTATAAAATTCCCTCCTAGTACTGCTTTTACTGTATCCTCCAAATTTTGGTATGTCGTATTATCATTTTCATTTGTCTCTATGTACTTTTGATCTCTTAATTCTTCTTTAACCCAGTAGTTGTTCAGTAGCATGTTTAAAACCCACATGTTGTGGTTTTCCCAGCTTTCTTTTTGTAGTTAATTTCCAGTTTCATACTGTTGTGTTAGGAAAATATGCTTGGTAAGATTTCAGTCTTTTTAATTTTATTGTGATTAGTTTTGTGCTGCTAACATATGTTCTGTCCTTGAGAATGTTCCATGTGTACCTGAGAAGAATGTGTAGTCTGTTGTTTTGGGATGAAAAGATTTATAATTGTTGATTATGTCCCTTTGGTCTAATGCCATTTATGGCCAGTATTTCCTTTTTGACACTCTGGATGATTTGACCATTTATGTCAGTGGGGTATTCAGGTTTCCACTAGTATTTTCGTCAGTTTACCCCTTTAGGTTTGTTACTAATTGCACTATATACACCTGTCCCTCAATATATGTGGATTACCTGTTCCAAGTGTCTTTTTTTATAATGAAAAATACTGCATAAAGAGTCTACCAGTATAAAAAAAATACTGAAGAAATAGTCCATATAAGTCATAAAAATATTTATTTCACATTTTTACAAAAAAATGCTAATGAAAATTCAGAAAAACTAAAAATTTTATTCGCTGTTGGTGTCTGTACTATAATCTAAAGCAGTCAGCCTTCTCATTTTAATTGGTACAAAGTCACTATCTTCATCGCTCGAAATATTTGGTAGTACTACTTTGGTTTATTTATGATTTTGGATGACCTTTTACCAACCCCATCTTTTGCTAAGTTTTATAAATTATTCGATATTCACTGCTGACATTTAAAAAAATCTTTTTGAAATTTTAAAGCTCATTGGATGTTTGGATCAATATCTAGAATTGCAGTTTTCAGTTTTGTGGCCATTTGAAGAGTTTTGTAATTATTTTCTGCAGTAAATGAAACTGGTTCAAAGTGACTGCCATATTCCTTGGCAGGATGGCCCTCATATTAAATGAATTAATTCATTATCAGTTAATTAGTGATCAACCAGTAATTTATTAATATCCAAATTCAAATTGTCAGAGCCTTTTTCTTATAATTTATTTAATAAATTAATGCCAGTTAACTCCCTCTTCAGTTCTTGGAACCATATTCCCAGGTACAACCACTTCTGGCCATATTGCTTTCTGGCAAGTACTGAAAATTGACAGCTTTATATCATTCAAAGCTAAAGCAATATTCTTGATACAGTTTAAAATTGTGTATTTCAGGCTTCTGTAACTGATTCATTATCTTCAGGTATATTGAAAATATCGTTAAAACTTCATTTAATATAATTAATTTAAAGGTGGAACTAATGCCTTGATCTAAAGGTCAGATCAAGGAAGTTGTAGTTGGTGGCAAATACACAACTTTTATATTTGAATGTTCTAAATCGTGTGGATGACCATGTTCATTATTTAAAAGTTAAAGTATTTTGAAAGGAAGACATTTTTCCTTCTTATAATTTTCAGTTTTTATAGCAAAACATTTGTAAAACCAATCCCAAAAAACATCAGTAGTCACCCATGCTTTTTTATTTGCCGTCCAGTGAATGGGAAGATCATTAATACTTGTGTTAGTAAGTATTAGTTCTTTGTATGTTGCTGAGTTAAGCTATTTTTTTAGAAAGAGTAATTGCCAATAATGGAAACGAAAAAGAAAGAACTGTGTAAAATGAGACTGTGTAAATGAAAACTGCATATTCACGTAAACAGAGAATATTTACTGCATATTAAAAAACTCATGTAAACAAAGTACTGCATAAATCAAACGGTGTATACTGATAAGTGTCATGTCTTCTTGATAAATGTCCTCTTTATCATTAGAAAATGTCGATTTCTGTCTCATCTTTTTTATCTTGGAATCTATTTTGTCTGATAAAAGTATGGCTACACTTGCATTTCTCTGGATGTCATTTGCTTGGAGGATCACTTTCCACCCCTTTACTTTGAGCCTATGTTTGTCTTTGCAGCTGAGGTGGGTCTCCTGACCCACCTCTTAAAATCTATCCCACTGTTCTGTGCCTTTTAGAAGGCAGCTTTGTTCACTGTTATACCACCAATGCTCCTCTGCTTTTTGATTGGAGAATTCAGTAAATTTACATTTAGGGTGATTATTGATATGAGGACTTACTATAGCCATTTTATCTCGTGTTTTCTAGTTGCTCTGTATTTCCATTATTTCTTTTTCCTTTTATTTCTGTCTGCTATTTCAGTTTGGTGGTCTTCTGTGATTTTTTTTTTACTTTCCTCTTTTTATGTTACATGTCTCAGCTCTAGATTTTTGTTTTGTGATTACTGTTACATTTTTTGGGGGGAAAATGTTTCACACATACAGTAGTTTTTTCCTTTCTGATTGTATCTGCATTCACCTGTGTAAGTTGAGTCCTTTTCCTCTTTTCATGATTGTTGTCACAGATAATCCTTTTTTGTGTTGTGCATTCATTTCCAGATTGCAGAAGTTACAGTCTTTTAAAAAATTTTTTTCCCTTTAATCTTTATATAATAATTACATGTTTACTACCCTATTCTGAAATTGAGTTGCAGTTACCTGCTTCTGTTTGTCAACCTACTCAAAGTTTTGTATACTTTTGTCTTTTTGTTTTAGGTAGAAGAGTTCCTTTAAACATTTTATAATGCAGGTCTTGTGATAAATTCCCTCAACTTTTTGTCTGCGATAGCCTTTATATATCTAAAGGATAAATGCTGGATATATTATTCTTGCCTGGTGTTTTCTTTTTCAATATTTGAATATTTCATTCCACTCTCCTGGCTTGTACGTTTTCTGCTGAAAAATCTGGTGATAATCTAATGTCGTTGCCTTTGTAGATTGCAGTCTTTCCCCCCCCCTTGGCTGCCTTGAGAATTCTTTGTCATTAACTTTTCATAGTTTTGCTATAATGCATATTAGAGGAGGTCCTTTTGCATTGAGAACATTAAGTGTTCTGTTAGCATCTTGAATTTGAGGGTCTAGTTCTTTCTGTAAGCTTGAGAAGTGCTCATCAATTAATTGTTTGCATAAGCTCTCTGTTTCCTTTGCTCCCTCTTCTCCTCTGGTATACCCATTATTCTTATGTTGCTCTTTCTAATAGAGTCAGTTCTCATAATGTTCTTTCACTTTTTTTTTTTTTTAACTCTCACTTCTCTCTCTTCTTCCCCCTGAGTCATTTCTAGATTTCTGTCTTTGAGCTCATTAATTCTCTCTTCCATCTGTTACCGTTGTTTCTAAGGCTCTAATGCATTCTTCATCTCATTTATTGAGTTCTTCAGCTCCAGTTTTCTCTTTGGTTCTTTTTTATAGTTTCAGTCTCTTTGGTTAAGTACTCTTTTTGTTCATTAATTTTATTCCTGAGCTCACTGAAGTACTTTCTGTGTTTTTTTGTATCTCATTGTGTTTTTTTGTAACTGCGCAATCTCAATTTCTCTGTTATTTAAATCTCATACTTCTATATCTTCGAGTTCTGTTTTTGGAAACTTTATTTTAAATCACAGTCTTCTACATCTTTGAGTCCTGTTTGTGGAGACTTTATTTTCTTTCTGAGCTGCCTTGTTACCTTGGTTTTTCAAAGTACTTGATGGATTGTTTTTCTGCCTGGGCATTTGAGGTAGTGGACTCTTCTTTTTTAGGTACTGTTTTGCTCTTAATTCAGCTGATTACATAGAGGTCTTTCTTTTGTTCTCCAGTAGGTGGTGCCATAGTGCAAGTTTTACTTTTCTCTTACCGGCACTACTGGCACCTCCAGGATCTTGGTGGCTTGGTGTAGCTTGGTTCTAGGGAAATGCCCGCTATTCCCTGTAGAGGTGGTTGTCCTCTCTGCATCTGAGTTGCCTGGGTATTCGGGTACCATTCCCATGATGGGATGTGACTGGTGTTGGGGTTCTGGGCCTGTGACTTTCTGGCTCCTTGTAACCAGAGGCTGCCAGCCATGCTGTTTTATCTGAAGTGTCACTGCTACCTCTACCAGGTTCTACTGTGAAAGGTGGGGGAGGGTGTATATGTGACGGGAGAGGTAAGTTTGGTTGTCTGCGGTTTTGCTTTGATAGTATTGGTAGTGGCTAGTCCACTCTGCTGCCACACCACTGTGCTACATTTCCCCCCTTGTCACCAGGTTTAACTGCAGTGGGTGCTGGCCACTCAAGCCAGAATATTGTGTCTGCTGCTCTGGCTCTCCTGGCTGCCATGTTAGGGCTGTAGCTGACTCCTTCCCCACTACCCTGTTAGCTGGGGCTGCATCAGGTGCTAGACTGTTTCTGTGGCCCCCTTCTCTGTCCTTCCCCCCATCCTGCCTCCCATGCTCATTGCAATACACCTACATTCAGATCTCTCAGACATGCAGATGTGTGTGTGTTACACAGGTAATGATTTGTTGAATTACAGTTGTCCAACTTGTAATTTTAAGGGGAATACCAAGGGGTCTTCTCACTCCATGATGCTGATGTCACTCTTAAATATTGTGTTCTTAATACTGTTTTGAAGAGAAGTTTTTAATTTTGATGAAGTTTAATTTATATACATTTTTTTTTCCTTTAATGGATTGTGCTTTTGGTGTTGTAGCTAAGAAACCTTTGTGTCATTCAAGGTCACAAAGATTCTCTCCTGTGTTTTTTCCTAGAAATTTTACAGTTTTGTGTTTGACATTTAGGTCCAGATCCATTTAAAGTTAATTTTTGTATGTACTTGTTACTTATGTTCTCTTGTCTGTTTCAAATGTGAATATTCAGAGGTTAAAATTGTTAAAATGTTAAAAAATCAACATTCAGTTTAAATTATAATTTGAATGAAAAAAGTAAACATTTCTCTGTTGAGAAAATAAAACGAGTCAATTTAATATCTTACCAATAGTAATTAGTAGCAATAAGAGGCTACTTCTTCCTCTTTGGGACCTTTCTTTTCACTTGTTCCTCTCTTCCCGTCTTTGTGCAAATGTCATTCTCAGGCCTTTCATCAACCATGATATTTAAAATTGCAGTTCTTTTCCTTTCAGTACTCCTGGTTCTACTTCCTGCTTTGTTTTTCTCGTAGTACTTTACTATCCTCTTCAATTATTTGTCTTTCTCCTCTACCAGGATTTAAGTTTCCTGAGGGCAGTATTTTGGTTACAGATGTATGCCCAGCATCTAAATTGGTGCCTAGCATATAGTAGGTGCTCAATAAATGTTGAATGAATGAGTAAATAAATATATGAAGTTATACATATTTGCCATGGTGTTAATTTTAAATCTCAGAGCTTCTAATAGGAACATATTTACAAAAGAAAATATCCTACAATAAATTAATATAATTCAGTAAGCATTTGGTATAGAAACCTTTATTTTTATGATTTAAAAAAAAAATTATTTGCAGGGTTCAGTTTGGCAAAGACTTGGTGCAGATGTCACAGCAGTTGAGTTTTTGGGTCATGTTGGTGGAGTTGGAATTGATATGGAGATATCTAAAAACTTTCAACGCATCCTTCAAAAACAAGGATTTAAATTTAAATTGAATACAAAAGTTACTGGAGCTACCAAGAAGTCAGATGGAAAAATTGATGTTTCGTAAGTATGCTACATTTGTGTTTGATATAATATCCTTGTCTATTTTTCTTTAAGAAAAACCTTTAATTTTTCAGAATTAGCTATTTTATAATTTAAGACCATTTATTGCTGAATATAACTCAGTAATGCTTATCAAATCAGCCTGTTGAAATTCTTGATGAAGTTGATGCTAGAAAAATTAATCCAGCGTTCTCATTGAAATGTATTTTTCATTGTATACATTCAGAAAAATGTAAACTCTCAACATTCAGTAAAATGAATTCAGTACTGTTAGACAAATATATGGGGGTATCAGTAATAATATTAATTACATTGCTTACTATGTGCTGGTACTCTATTAAGCACTTTTATAACTTAATGAAATAACTTGCCTGAGGTTACACAGCTAGTGCGTGGCAAAGCCACTACTTGAACTTGGGTCTCTCTGACTATAAGACCTGTTCTTAATCCATGTTACACTGCTTGTTTTTGTGAGACTTTAATGATAGGTCTGTAGAGAGTATGTACATTTTTTCATTGCCTGACCCTTATGTTTATCTTATAATAAAATATACTTAACATTGTTAGAATGTCATAAACATTTGAGAAATGTCTGGTCTTAAATTTCCAAGTATACCAGCTATTTATGTAGATGTGTTTAACAGTTGTACACTGTTCATTGTCTAGTATCGAAGCTGCTTCTGGTGGTAAAGCTGAAGTTATCACTTGTGATGTACTTTTGGTTTGCATTGGCCGACGACCTTTTACTCAGAATTTGGGACTAGAAGAGCTTGGCATTGAATTAGATCCTAGAGGTAGAATTCCAGTCAATACCAGATTTCAAACTAAAATTCCAAAGTAAGTTGCATTTTCAATAATTTTAAAATTTATGTCAAACTATTTTCAAAATGAGACTTTTGTCATACTTAATTCATTGGTTTTGGGGAAGAATGGTAAATTATATGTAAAAACAACAATTAATTGACTTTTTCATTATCCAAAGATTAGAACCCACTCAGATATTTGAAGAGCTGTATTTCATACATACTTTTGGTGACATAATAACTAGAAACATAATTTTGTTAACATGGCATAATCAAAGAGGAGTATCTGTGATTTCAGAAGGTCTCTTTTTTTTTAAATTTCTGTGGTAGCATCTATGCTATCGGTGATGTGGTCGCTGGTCCAATGCTGGCTCACAAAGCAGAAGATGAAGGCATTATCTGTGTTGAAGGAATGGCTGGTGGTGCTGTGCACATTGACTACAATTGTGTACCGTCGGTGATTTACACACACCCTGAAGTTGCTTGGGTTGGCAGATCAGAAGAGCAGTTGAAAGAAGAGGTAATCCTGAATGAGGAGTTTTACTTCAATGTGTGAATTGAGTTAATGACCTTGGTGGCTAAGAATCATTTGATTATTGCATTAATGCATTTTAATAACTATATAGAACATTATAGTTTAGTTTTATATATTTTTCTTTTATAGTATTATAAAGGAGATCATTCATTTGCCTATATTCAAAAACTGGCAATTCCAGAGCTTTTCTTTTGGGCTTTGAAATACTTACAGATAGACTGAAATTTGCATTTGCTTGTGTTTGTATGCAAAATATATTTCAGTAACAAGCCTTATGGTCTTCTTTATGTTCTGTGAAGAATTACCTTTTTGAGATCTATTTTCTGAACAAATGGCAGATGATTTTGTCAATGACAATGTAGTTTTTCAGTTTATGTAGATTTTCATTTTCTGTCTCTCACAGGGTATTGAGTACAAAGTTGGTAAATTCCCATTTGCTGCTAACAGCAGAGCTAAGACAAATGCTGACACAGATGGCATGGTGAAGATTCTTGGGCAGAAATCAACGGACAGAGTATTGGGAGCACATATTCTAGGACCAGTGAGTATTGTAAAAACCAGAAACGCTGTTAGGATTTCTGGAAGGCATTGCTCTTTAGAAGATTAATTTAAAGTCACCTGGTATTTACATTCTGAGGTTATTATTTACCAGTAAAGTGTGAAAATGGCCTCTTTGTGCATCGTTTCTAGCGAGGTACCAGCAACACTGTCACAGTCAGTCTTGCCCACCATGTCATCTACTTTACATATTGTACCAGTAAAGTGTGAAAATGGCCTCTTTGTGCATCATTTCTAGCGAGGTACCAGCAACACTGTCACAGTCTTGCCCACCATGTCATCTACTTTACATGTTACAACTATTATTAACATTTTAAAACATGTACCATGTGCCTGCTTAAAACGCTCCAATGGTTCTTTTCAACTGCAGATTTATATATAGGGGCCCTCTAAATCTGGCCGTCTTCCTTTCTGACCTCATCTCTTTCCACTCTTCCCTTTTGCTTATTAATTTCCTGCCTATGGTCTTTCTCCCAATTTCATAACAGGTTAAACCTTTTCTCACTTTAGAGCCCTTGTGCTTGTAGTAGCTTTTCTTACTTTAGAGCCCTTGTGCTTGTAGTAGTAGTACTGTTTGCTTAGAATGCTCTGCCTCCAGATCTCTGCATGAGTGACTCCTTTATTATTCAGGTCTCAGCTCATATGTTACCTTTTAAAAGAAGCCTTTTCTACCACTGAATCTGAAGCATGCCCTCATTTTAGGTGTGTGATGTAACAAAAATGGTAACATTTGAGTGCTTACTCTGTAATTAGTCTTAAATGCATTCACTAACTAATTTTCATAACTCTGTGAGATCAGTATTGCTGTACCCATTTGAGGCGAATAAATGGAATGAAGGACACAGTCTCTGAGTCCAGCCTATCTGGCTGCAGAGCTCAAGCTCAACTTCTCTGCCACCTTTTCTGTTAAGCTTTTTCTGACTAGAGGCAGTTAACTGCTCTTAAAACAAATCTGTCCTTTTAATATGTATTTGTTTTTGCCATGGAAACAAAATTACTTCTTGGTTTATTATTTTAAAGGGTGCTGGTGAAATGGTAAATGAAGCTGCTCTTGCATTGGAATATGGAGCATCCTGTGAAGATATAGCTAGAGTTTGTCATGCGCATCCGGTAAGTATTAACAACACAATTGATGGCCACCTGAAATTTTTTTTTGACTCACAAATACTTGATTTTTAATTTTAAATTTCTTCCCTTGCAGACCTTATCAGAAGCTTTTAGAGAAGCAAATCTGGCTGCTTCATTTGGCAAATCAATCAACTTTTAAATTAGAAGATTATATTTATTTTTTTCTGAAATTTCCTGGGAGTTTTTGTAGAGATCAAATTCCTGAACAGGATATGCTCACAGCTCCAAGAATTTCTAGGACTGAATTATGAAACTTTTGGAAGGTATTTAGTAGGTTTGAACAGAATGGAATACTCTCATCTATATTTTAAATAAATTTAGTATTTTATTTCAGTACATTAATATTGAAAAAAAAGCTACTTATAGTAGTGTTCTGGAAAATTTTTTTCAGTGTATTTTTCCATGCTGTTTGTGAAAAGTTAAACTTCACTGAATTTATGTTAAGTAGCTTTTATTTCTGCTATATTAAAGTTGGATTTACTTATTATTACATGGATGGAGCTGGAGTATGTATGTGAATAGCTGTATCCAAAGCAAGGTGATCAAGTTATTTTAAACTTGGTTTTCATATTGGAATCAAGAGTCATTCATTAGAATAAGATTAAAATATGTATAAACTCAACTCATGTAAATAAAGTGGTCTCTCACTTGTTTTATTTAATCTCCAAATTCTTGCAGTTTAGAGGTAGAATTTATGTTTAGATTTTTAAGGTACCATTGAGGTCTGTAGTCTGGAGTTTATAATTCACCAAATGAAGGAGGTATATTTACAAAATTCAGGTATTAAATGGCAACTTAAATGTATTACAGTGGGAAATGAAGATATGAAAATAAACATTTCTTAAATATTCTTGTATTGGTTATTCTGAGTGGATATCAAGATGGTCCGAATTCTTTTGACTGCCTCTTGTGTGTATTCTTCTTATTCTTTATTATTGCTCTTACAGGCCTGGATGTATCTTTTCCCCACATTGTAGTACAGTATTAAGGCATTTAGTAGGAGGTTAACTTGGCTATCATTACCCTTTCATCTGTTTTGGTGATGTCTCCTAAATGTTTAGCATATACTTTTGGAGAAACAATATAAGGGAGTCTTTAATCTGCGTCTTTTCCTATGTTGATTTCCATTATGTCCTTTGCTGGGCCTTATTTGTTGATAAATATTTAACATGGCAATTTCTTGAAATAAATAATGGTGTTAAATGAAAAATAGGCTTTTGCATATAATAACTAAACTTAAGAATAATTTCAGATTAAAGTAGTTCTCAAATCTGGGATAGCATAAATTTAAAGAGGGAAATAAACTATCTTAAAGTACTAGGAATATATAAACTAGATAGTCATTTGATTGTAATTTAAAGGTTATACTCATCTTAAGGAAAAGTTTGGAGAATATATTTTATCAGCAGAAAGCTGTATGAAATAGAAAATACCATCAGTTGATGATAGCTAAAAGGAAAGTCTTTAGTAGTCTTTAGGTTTTAATTGCATTATATGTGGGTCACATTTTCCTTTTTCTTAATATGTCCAGTGGTCCTGGATTGTATTATAGTCATTATGAATGGTACATTGTAAGGACTCTGGATTCTGTTACATACCTCTGAAAAGTAGTGAATTTTTTTTAGTAGGAGGTTAACTTGGCTATCTTCAACTCCTAAACTCTTGTCATCTTTGTCAGGGGCAGCAGCTGAGATCTCTACTCAGTTGTAGTTTTACCTGGGCTGCCTGAAATCTGCCCGATACATGTATAGTTCACTGGTCAACCAGAGATTGGGCCAAGTATATGCAGAATTTGGGGGCCCTCTCCTTTGTGCCTGTCTCTTTTCTGGGGTTTCCTTCTCTCATATTTCAGTTATTGAAGTTGCTCTAAACTCTGCCCTCTGAGTCCTTAACCAGTAAATAAAACTTGGCTTCTGCCTAAGTTGCCACTTAGAGTCTCCTCTCAAGTGAAAAGTTGTTAAAAATGGGAATTTCACCCAGTGCCGATCTTTCTTATCAACTCTCCTCTGCCTTCTGCCTGCTTCTGGTTATTCTCCAGTATCTTTACTTTAGGGGAAAAACAAGAACATTTTGTTCATAGTTTGTACTTGTTATCAGCAGGATTGGTCTGATATGTGCTATTTGCCATTATTGGAAATGACTCCGCACCTTTTTAAAATCTGAAATCCCAATATTATGTGAAATGCTAGTTTCTTTAAACCTCAAACCTGTTCCCTACTCTAGGGAAAAAGTTTTTAATTAGGGAATAGTAAAATATAACGTAATATGAAGTTCTAGCTATAGAGAAACAGAATAATCATTAAGTCCAACGTTAAGGGTTCCCATTTAATGAGAATGAAAATTGATATGGGCGGGAATGAAATTCTAGGTATAAAACATTTTTAAACGTTGACATACTGTTGTTTACTAAATTCTTGATATTTTCTTGGCTTCTGAAGGTTGGGGCTGTTGCTTGTCCAGTTCATTAAACTGATTAAAGTTAGGAATTTCAAAGTGAGATCTTTAGTTATTTAGCTGAAAAGGAATGGTGAGTAGTGAAGGTTTCTACTATTTTAAGTAAAATACTTGGAACAAAAAGACTTAGTAGATGATGCTTGTGTATGACCACTTTGTTAGTTACTAGGGATTCCTACCTAAACAAAAGTGACAAATAATTGCCTTGAACCAGAGAGAAGTTGCCTTATTGTTTAAATTACAGCTGTTTACATAACTTTCATTCAGGCCCAGCTTCAAATGCAGCTGTGTTGGATGTGTGGGTGGTGATTAAGTGGTACACAGAATAGTCTTGCTCTAAGAAGAATGTGTGAAAAAACCACTTAGGCCTGGCCTGTTACCCAGTTGGCTCAACTATAAAGTTGACAGGTTTGGCAATTGTATTTTAGCTATTTTCGTTATTCTGTGGAATAAGTGACTGCTATCTAATTGATTTGGCCTCACCTACAGATTATAGCAGAGAATCTTTGGTTTGTGAAATCAAATATAATATAAAAGCAAATACAGCATCATTCTGTATTTTGAGTAGCACTGCTCAGTTGGCGGGAGCAATGTCTATAAACTGGCCTGATTTAATTTAAACCTCCCCTTCAGCAACCCTAGCCCTATTCTAGATGGTAGTACTTAAAAGCCACAATTTTCTAAAAAGTGCTGCATTTTGTTCTCTTTACTAGAGCAAGGAATACTTGTGAGTTTTGGAGATTTGAGTAACTAAGCAACCACTGAAATAGTGAAGGTAACTCAGGTTCTATATCCAGAAATCACTGGGAGATGATTTTGGGTTGGAATTGTGGAGGATATTGACTTAGTAAACAGAGGAATAATAGTTTGTTTATAGATATAACAGAAAGTAGGATCTCTATGGAGGCAATCAATTTGTTTATAAATTCATCTTTACAGTGAAAATAACATTCTTTGTTCAAGAGATTCATGAACACTAAATCAGTAGAAGTAACAATTTAAGAATTATGCTAAATATATATTTATACAAAAGCACTGTACTTTATTTAACTCCATACAAAAGGTGGCAATTAAAAACATTAAATTGGCAAAGAGTTTTACTCTGAAGATCACTGAGTCAGTTTTTAAAATATAGCAATTTTACTTTGGTCACCTCAGCCATCGTATAGCCCTCTGTTACAAGCAGGTGCTATAGACAGCAACTTTTTGGCTTATATCCTTTAGGAGTGAACGAACTTCTCCTTCCAGTCTTACTAATTCTTGAGCTTTATCTTCTAAATATTTTTGATTGTCCTCATACTTTCTTTCTAAATCTGTGGAAGATAAAGAGAAAGTCTGAACAATTTATACTCTGATGATCTCAAAATCTACTACTGACTCCTATTAAGTGCCTAAGACAGTGAATAGATTTTCACCTTTTAAATAAACCTCTACAGATACATTAATTTTAAAATTCCTTATGAAAGCAGGAATCTAAATGAAAAGATCTACCTTTTAAGAGTTGCAGCTTGCTGTTTGCTTGAGCCAAAAGTGTTTTTGCTTCATTTTGTAGCATTTCAGCTTTCCTTCTGGCATCAGCTGACTCTTCAGTTTTTTTGGCAATTAAATTTTCTACTTTCTTGTACTTTTCATCCAGTTCACCATCCAGAGTCTGCAGTCCCACATTTAGACACAAAGCAGTGATAATATTATTATCAGTAATTAACATTTAAGAGCAGTATGTAGTATAATGGCAAACTTTGATCATATAGATGTTACTTGCACAGCAAGCATTCTGGATTGAGTGTCATCATCAAGGGTACTCAGGTTTTAAACTATTCAATGGTAAATGATTGAAAATATCTTGAAATAGGGATTATAATATTGCCATGATTTTTAAAAGCAAGATTTCAGACACTTTGGAGTGGTAGCACGTCTCTAGGGCTGAGCCCTTTTTCTCTTCTGCTGATCAGCACTTTTCTATGGAGACATTGTAGGGAGGAACTGATATTCTCAAAAGTAGATGTGCTGAGATCCAAATATTTAGACTTCAGAAAAGGCCCATTTTGAAGAAATGGAAGGAGGACCATCTGGATTCTTGACTAATTTAGGGTTTGTAGAAACTTAGTATCAAGAAATCAGAGGGAAAAGGTAGATTTAATGAAAGTGCAGGAATGTAGTAGCTAGCATGTGTGGGGTAGTTGAGAGGAAAAACTGTCGTGGGTTTGGAAAGAGGGTTACAAGTGATTCTTTCAAGAAACACTTTAAATAATAGCCATTGATAATAGGAATTTCATGTCAAGGGGTTTTGTTCCTCTTTACTGCAATTAAATGTCATGTATGCAAAATGTTCTGTAAGAAGACTACTTACAGAACCACAGGAAACAACAAACCATAATGGAAAAGACAGACGTGGCAATAAACTTGTCTTATTGTTTTGTTCCCTTCCCCAGTCCAGGTGTAGGATAGTCATCATTATGTAATGCCCAAAAGCCAAAGTAATGCCAGGGAAATCTTGACTTATCAGTTATAACTCCCTATTAGACATTTAACAGTTTTAATACTCTCCCCAAAAGTTTAAAAAGATTTCTTTGGAAATAAAGCTTATACAAATTTAGAGACTGAACGTGTGTTTCAACTTGGCTTCTAAAGTTTAAAAAGATGTCTTTGGAAATAAAGCTTATACAAATTTAGAGACTGAACCTGTGTTTCAACTTGGCTTCTAGTGAAAAATTTGGGTCTTGCAAGATTTTCTGTGCAAAATAAGAGTAACTTCCATTGAGAAGCAAGGGATGGTAAATTCAAAATGAGTGCGTAGGGGTGAGATGTTGGTTTCCTCCTATTAGCTGTTCTCTGTTATGAACTCTAAGTTTTTTCTACCCTGCTTTTAGAGATTTCTTAAATGGCCAGGTAATTCCTGTATGCTGTGAAGATCTTCCTGTTTAATACAGAAATACATGCTTAATATGCTTGTTTTAAGACTTCCACCACTAAATTTTATTTTTCCAAATCGTTAGCCAAGTTGGATTTGAGGCCCTAGGTCATGCTTATTGGATACTTTCAAATCCACTCCAGTTCTTTTTCATTGTGTCTCCAAAGACTGCTATGTCAAAACAGATCATTAGCGCTGTTTCTCATGACTATGTTAAGCCCGTGTCCCTTATTAATTCCAAGGAAGGCAGTGAGGAGACTATTGCTCCTTTATCAACCTAGCTGTGAAGATACAAAGATTTACTTACCCTCTTAATATCTTCTGCACTTTGTTTCACAGTATATACCACTTTTTCAATATATTCTGCCTCCCCAGAGTTTTGGGCAGCCTTCCGCTTAAGTTCTTCCACATTCCTCTCTAGCTCGCTGATGCGTTGGGAGGCATTGAATAAGGTTTCCTCCGAAGCTGCTGTTTCAGACTCTATCTGAAAGTATAATGTCAATCATCCAGCAAACCATTAATTTAAGAATAGGAAGTGATATGAATACAAGTTTAGAGGAAGATTAAAAAGGCTGCTATGCCATTTTACTCTAGACCTAAAGTAATTACTAAAAAGAAAATATAATTTCAAGAAAGCTTAAGTAAAGTGTCCGACTTTTAAATGGTCTTTGCTACATCTCACGTATTAACTTTATTCTTTTGATGCTTCTGGTGATCTGGGATGAAATTCATGTAAAATGTCTCCTTACAGTAAACCATTACCAGGCAACTTAATATGTTGAGAAGCAGTTAAAGACATCTGCAGACTTTGGCCAGTGTTCACAAATAAGCAGATGTGAGAAGAGTGATTTCGCATAAATTGCCAAATTAATGTGGGTGGGAAAATTATAACTTCTAGTTACCCTTAGTCTTTTCTGTCAACTTTAAATGAAAGTCTTTTACAGAACTACCTGGAAAGTTAATTTTAGTGTTTTCAGCTAATTACTAAAGACACAGAGATCAGGAATGTTCTCTAAAACTGAAGAGTTACTTATAGGATTGTGAGATGGAAACTATAAATAAGGTTATTTAGAGAAGAAAATGTCTCATCTGGGTAACTGGGAAAGATCCACATTTGATTTCAAATTAAAATGAATAAACATTAATTTTTAAAAAACCTAGTCAAAGTTTTCTGGCCTATCATAAACTAGTTTCACTGAGCACTCACTTTTTCTTAAAAATGATTTTAAAGGATGGGTCTATTTTTATAGAATTAACTCTGAATGACAATGTCATAATGAAACTAATGAGTCAATATAGACATGCTAAAATTTATATTTCAAACCAAAATTCTTGACTTAAAGGTGCACCTATTAATTAACTTAGAAAAAAATTCATAGAGTAGTTATAATTCTTAAGAGATGAGCTTTTATAGTTTTATTTTTATATGAGGGAATAGTTTCTGACAGCTTTTCATTAGCATAGTTTAGAGATTCTCTTAGTTTCTTATCGTTAATCCAAAACACTTCCTGCCCCTTAGGGTCCCTGAGAAACAACCAGTTATTAATGTACATCATCAAACCAAATACCTGATGTATAGTTTGATATTTTCTAACTTTCGTTTCAAAATAGGGTAACTTTTAAAAAGTCACTGAAATACATTTCACTAAAATGTTAGCAAACAGAAATTTGAAAAACTTAAGACAGGAAAATCAAAATGATTAAAGGGTTAGAACACAGTCTGGTGAGAAAACAATTTTCTAAACTTGCACAAGTAGGCTTAAGAGAAAGCCTTGTAGATGCTCAAAATTTAGGAAGGGGAAAGTGGCTGATGAACTACTAGGCCTTACTTTACTGAGAGGAATGGAATAGGGGAGACAGGTTTGTATCAACTAATGATTAAAAATCAGGTTGAAAAACTATCTCCCAGGTTTTAAACAAAGGGTTGTTGGCCTGAGAAGGCTGACGGTACTGGGTGCATCTAATTTCAAAGTATATTCTGAGAAGATGGGGAGGTGTTAGAAGAGTTATCAATTTTCTTCACCCAGTTTTATAAAAGAAATGAACTTTCCTAAAATTGGAAGGAAAAAAAATTTGCTTATAGAACTGATTTAAAAAAAAAAAAAAAGGACTATGTTTGCTTTACTTTTAAGAGAGAGGAGGATTTTTAGAATAAAGCATTAAATGCATATGAAAAATTGTTGGGTGACTTTATTTGGTAGACTCTAAGAGCATTCTGCTTATAAAAAAAATTAAGTTTTCTATGTGTTTCTGAACACACCATATTGTTTAGATCTCCATTAAGTTCCTCTAGAATGGACATTGGAAGCAATGTCCATTTTGACCTTTGTTGCTTTCTAGTCGTTTTCAAAACTATAGTTAAATTTTTGTGAATGATCACCTCATAATTCTTGAGATATGAGTTTTAACCATGTAGTTGCTTTCGGGCTGCTTTTATAACAGTTTTCTAACACTGGACTTCAAAATTAATACTACACTTCAAACTACTGAATAGAGACTATGTGATTTCTTGAAAGAACAGGAAACTTTTTATCTTAACCTTTTGTGGGGGTGAAAATGGAAGAAGTATTAATGTTCCAATGTCTTCAGACACCTTTTTCTTCCTTGAAAACGTCACTTTTAGCATCTGTGCTAAAGGAATAGTTAAGATTTATCTTTTAATGTTCAGTTGCAAGAATTTTCAAAGGTAACTATCAAATAAATGTACTTTTCTGATGGAAGAGTATGTGCAAGTATTTTCTCTCACATATAATAACGATTGTAATATCTTACTGAAGTCAGCAGGTTCTGGGTTCCTTGGATGTCTTCATCTGCTTGTTTAATTGCCTTCTCTGCTATGATCTGGGCCTTTTCTGCTTCTTCGAGAGCTTCCTTTACCATGTCTGCAGTGACTTTAACATCTGTTGCGCTTTTGCTAAGTAAAAGAAAGGCAATATATGTGAATGTGAAAAAGGTACTTCCTTTCATGAAAGAATATTTCTTTTAAGAACAGCTTTCCTGAAATGATCCAGAGAGACTCACATTGGTTCACTCTTAGAAATTTTCATTGCTTAAGGAAATACTTTTTTACTGTATGCTAAATACACAAAATAAGCCCCTTAAATGCCACAGTCTTCAGATACCTGGCTCTTTTGGCTTCTTCTAACAGCATCTCAGCCCTGGCAATGTCAGCAGCACTTTGCTGTAGAATAACCTCCACCTGAGAAAGGCTTTCAACTCGTTCACGAATATCTTCTGTCAAGTTCTGTAACTGCTGTGGGGTGATAGGCATTTCCATTTTCAATACTTCATTAGCAACCGCTTCAATGCTGTCCAAATCAGCACTATCCTCTGTTAAAAGCAAAGATGTTCCCGTAAAGAAGCGAAAATCATAGTTTATGCATTCAACCACTTATTGGTCATCCACTAAGTGAATAGCACAGTGGGGGTTACGCCAAGACAAATGCACTTCCTTAGGGAAATGAGACCCACACATAAGAAAGTAATCAGACAATAAGTACTACTGGAGAATTTGTCGTAGGCTGGGGTAGTTGGGGAAAGTCTTCACAGAGGATGAGGAACTTACCAGGTTTTGAAGTATAATAGTATTTGGAGAGAAAAAAAGGACATCTTTGGGTAGAGAAACAGTATGGACAGAGCCTGTTACGTGAAAGTTGAGTGGAGTGAATGGTTTAGATTATAGAATATAGTAGAGGCCAGGGTAGGAAAGCTGGGACTTGATCCTAACAGGCAATGTAAACTTTCAACTGAGGTTGAAAAAGTAGCTAGGAAACTACTGTAAATGCAGATTTAAAGAGCTGATATTCCTTATGAGTGATCTGAATTCAGGAAATTATAAGAATGGAGAAAAATCCAATCAGAAGCAAGATAATCAAGACAGTGTAGTTATCAGAAGCCAAGGAGTTTCAAATGTCAAATGTAAAAGGTAAAAAAAAAAAACAAAAAACAAAAAAGAGGTTAAGTCATTAATTTTCAAGCGTTTTTTTTTTAAACTCAAAGAACATAAAAATGGACCCCTAAAGATTTAAGTATAGGAAAATATATCATTGAATTATGGCTTGCACAGGATATTCCATAAGGTATTTTTAGCAAATACTGTTAGCTCCTTACTTATTAGCCATTCCTCTCTGATTTTGTTTAGGTGCCTACCTCTAAGGTAAAGTAAGCTTATCAACTCAGAGTTAAATCCTGATTGTATCTGTTATGTGCCCTTGAGTCGGCTCCAACTCTCAGTGACCCATGAATGAATGATGTCCACATAAATCCTCATTAGTCTGCCATATAGGGTAGTCCCATTCTGTTTGCCTGTGACATTTATGCATGGGCATGAGACATCAGTGTGATTTCTGACCAGTGTGATTTATGGAGATGACTGATCAAAGGGTTCTGGGGAAGATTTCCTCCCTTTAAAGATACAACAAAGGAATAGGTGGTCTCTTCTTTCATTAGATATTACTGTGTCTTTATGTGAAGTCTGGATCTTGGGCAGCCACCTTGTAACCAGGAGGAGCTAGCCTGAGAGCAAAGGCGATATGCTTAAAATGGCAGAACAGAAAGATGAAAAGTACATAGGTCTCAGAACCATGGAGCTATCCTACTGCTAAACTTCTTGTTATGTGTTACACATCTTTTTGAGTAAGTCCATTTCAGGTGAGAGTTTTCTGTAACTTGCAGGCAAAACCATCCTTACTGATAACACTCAAACTGATCAGCAATTCTTATATGCTAGACCACAGATCTAGAGATTTTCTTTCTCTAAAACAAAACAAAAACAACAAAAAAAACACTTAAGGTACAGAGCTGTCTAACCATAGGTAAAATATCCTGTAAATAACAATATTACAAAGTTTTGGGGGCAATGCCAAAATAAACGCTACTTCAAGTTAAGGTTCTAATGACATTATATGTAATCTCTAACAAATTCTAAATTCAGTTCTCACAGTATATGATTTGCTTTCACTTCTTGATTTGCTACTTGGGTATCACATCAGGTGTGTCTTTATCTGCATAAAATTTGAGGTTATTGACATACCCATATATAAACTTCTTTAAGAAATGGAAATATTTTACATGGATTTTTTTTTTTTTTTTAATTTAGAAATGTTACTTTATTCTCTGCCAGAAATTGCTTTTATCTAAAAGTTTCAGATTTGAATTATGGCCTCTCAAACACAGACTCTTATAAAATAGTTTGATATTCCAAGATAGAAAGAAATGTCTAAAAGTAAAATGAAAAAACTCCTTACGGGTCAAAAAGTTTCTGATCTGCTTGATCAGATTTCGCAGTTCCTCATTGTTCTTGTCCACTTTTTCTTTGGTAGCATTGGTTTTCAACAGAACATCTTGAGCATTCTGTTTTGCCTCATCTGCCCTCAATTTTGCTTCAGAGACCTAAATATGAGGAATAAATTAGCCAGGGAACAACTTCACTGTTTATAAAGCAGACTAGATATTCTAAATGGTCCAAAAATGATGATAAAAAACTAAGCATTTGGAATCACGGCTTTTAGAAACAAATGCCTCCCATTCAACAGATTATATTCCTATACAGACTAAGTATTCAGTACACAGATTCCAATACAGTATTCTCATACAGATTGGATTGGCATATAAATTTTTTCTAGTTTTTAACTTATCCAAAACATTTGGTATTTATAAAATGTTCCTTGATTTTTTCTCAGGTACCAACATAAGTACTTCAGTGAATACGAAGTTAGTATTAATACTTCATGTATTACTTTAGAAGAATAAACTCTCAATTGCTTAGTATAGAATTTCTGTAGTATAGCTGTATATATTTATAACCTTGGGCGTATGGTAAGTAACATGGTTATCTCAAATTACTGTCATGAGAAGAAAGCGAATTCTTAAACTATGAATAAAACCTCTTCATCTATTTCCCTGATCTCACAAAAACTTGAACTTTCATACTTGATGTGAAATGCTCTTTTTATTTTAGTCAGCACTTAGAATTGATTTCTCCCTTTCAGATCCTCCAGTCCATAACCAAAAGCAAACCAACAATAAAAACTGAAGCCATCCACTCAATTACCATCCTGGAGAGCTGTTCCACCTCTGCCAGGGCGCTCAGGACATCTCGGTCAAAGTCCATGGCTTTCTGCCAGGCACTGTGTGCAACAGTGACCAGACCACCACAGCCAGGCCCCCCACACTTCTTCTGTCCTTCGTCAGTTCTGCAGTTTGGGCCGCCACATTCAGTCTCGGAACAGGAGGCCCCTGGAGGCGTTCCACAGGTCTGCAACAAGCCAAGGAGCAGGCACAAGGTTCAGAGAGTGAATCTGCTGCAGCAAAACAGCTGTGCAGTGCCTGGGTGGCCCCAGGGAGTGTGTAGGTGGTCCTCAGCAAGGGTGCTTGAAAACAGGGTTTGGGATGGAGAGAGGAGCAAAGAGTTTAGGAATAAGCTAACCTGCTTATTTCTAAGGAAACAAATTTAAAATCTTCATCAATACCTTCTGCCCTATTGAAATGGAATACCATATGGACTCTGCACAGGGTGTAAACATTATCTGCTATAACAAGTTGAAGTCTGTCAGTATGAGAGCCACAGAATGCTTCTCCTTTTTTGTATTTAAAAATACAAACAGGTATTGAAAACCTTTTTAGACTAGCAACATGTTAAGTGTTTTGGTGAATAGGGTGACATAAAAGGCCCATTAGTAACTTTCCATCTAGTTAGGAAAACAGGATCGATCACTCTACATAAAATCTTGAAAAAATAAAATTTATTCTGTGTGCTATAGAAGAACATTAATCAAGAACAGGATAAGACCTCAGGGGTGCTTTCTAAAAACAATATGACAGTACACTAGATCTGTTTTATTTCAACAGGCATGAAAAAAAACAGCATAGGTCTGGCTAAACAGACACAAAGACAAAGAACTGATGGCACTTGAAAAAACACAAAGGGACAAAAATCTGTCTACCCAAGAAGCGGCAGTATGGAGTTCTTACAGGATAATTAACAAAGACAAACATACAACAAGACCGGAAGAAGCTGGCTAATCCCTTAGTAGCTCATCAGATGGGAAAGTGAGCATGAGGAATGGTACAGCACCACTCACAGGGACAGAGGAACCAGCCCATTGGCCAACCCCTCCCCAGATACCTTGTCTGTTGCAAAGCAGACATCCTTTAGCATGCTTAATTGCTTTTCATTTTAGTTTGCAGTGATTACTGCTTTTTATTGGAATTTGTAAGGAAGGAATCAAGACTGAAAGGAAAGAGAGAAAGAATTGGCATTCCATGCTTCAGTTTAACATCTCTGTCTCCAGTTAGGCACAATTTACATATTGCTCTGGGCCTCCATTTCTCTTTCTATTAAATAGTGACAGGAGGACTACTTACTCCCTCTTTCCACTAGATGCTATAAAGTTTATTAAGATAATGAATATATATTGTAAGCATCCATTTGGCACAGTATAGTACAGACTGTGTTTTTGTATATTTCAGAGAAAGGGGTAGTGGGGAAGGAGTCAGGAGAGAGGAGAACTATCACTAAGACAAAACTAATGAAGTCTGAACTCTTCACGGTCTTCTATGTACTCACCTCTCCCCCACCCACCCCCCTTTTTACTGTTCCTCTGTTTCTATGCTAAGAGAGCATAAGCCTTATAAAATAAAAGTCTATAAAAAATGCTCTCTAAATTCTCTCAGGTACTCTTCCATATAAAACAATAAGGAATCAAGAAGAATAGGCTTAATTTGGGTTTTTTTGGCCTTCTGCCTGATTTTCAATAAAGTCACTCACTACTCAGTTTCATTTGGCTCCAGGGTTACTTTTCAAAAGCTTCTGGGAAATGAATCTACTTTCTAGGCTGGTCTCAGGGTTAATCTTCACCAGGTAAAGTTACTGGAACAATGGAACATTTTAACTAACATCCATGGAAAAAATTCTTTAGCTCTCTTTAATTTTTTAGGAAATCCTTCTCAGAATGATTTTGAATTGATCCACTGCAATGGAATTTGCACTTCAAAACAGAACAAAGTAGATAGAAATGTCTATAGTATGAAAAGGATCGAGTGTAAATCTGAAGTAAATGAGTCAGTTCAACAGTATGGGAGCGTAGTTAGGATTCTCTGGCTGGACCACAGAGAAGCCGCTTGAACAGAAGGAAGATGGCACACACACACTTGTTTTTAATCTGGCTTGGTCATGGATACCCCATACTGTGGCCGAGCACAG
>NW_006494608.1:6348827-6374192 GCF_000325575.1 Pteropus alecto | reverse complement strand
CATTTGCAAAGTGAACAACATTAAAAACAAAGCAGAGTTTTTTTTTTTCTCCTATACCACTGATAGACAGCCTTAAGGCCAAACCCCCAACCTTACCATTTCGGCAGCTGCCGAAAGGTCTAGACTTTGTAGTTTGCCTGCCAGCTCATCCAAAAGGCGGGACTGTTCCTCTTGTTTTTCCCTGAATTGGGACTCTCGCTCCAACATCAAGTCTTCTACTCTGTCTCGAGTGAGTGCCGACTGCTCCACTGTGCTGTTGGAATCCACGGTGGAGGCATTCGCCCTCTCCTCTGCCTCTAGAGAGATCTGGAAATACTTGGTAATGCTGTCCACGGCTCCTAGGGCACGAAGTACAGTTACCCACAGTTAGTCCCCTTGTACTCACTCTCCTCGTCAAGCCATGTCTGTATTTGGTGTCTTTCGGCACTAAGTTTACTGTGTGGTTTTGTTGTAAAATTCAAGAAATGAAATCTTTATGAAGAAATATAACTTTCATGATCAATAAATATACTTTGTCCCATCAGCACCTACTTGGGCTCTGGATGATGCCAAACATCTGGATGAAAAATTAAGTCAACCATGCAGATGTTGTTTCTACACAGGCAACCCTCCAGTTACTTCTAAACAGCTGTTGTCAGGCAGCCTATAGATCATAAGTCCAGCTAATTTTTCCCTTTCTCAGTCATTTAACTATTTAGATCCACTCAAAGGCCTAGTATTATATACATAAAACAACATGACATTCTGGCTTTAAGGATTTAGCCAAAAAAATAAGCAATCGTGCATTAAACAGGATGGATAGTGTGGTCTGACATAGTTCTACTTTCTTTTACTTTTTGGGGGAGGATCCTATATATAGCCTATGATAACAATGAATGAAGGATTGGCCAAAATTATTTCCCGACCAAGCAATATTCTTGAATGTAAAAGGATTTGCAGAATTATCAACTTAATTTCTTAACTATTTAAATGAGCCCCTTTTCAAGAAAAGTCAAGGAGGTTAAACTGCGAAGTGAAAAAAAATCAGGAAACAGATGACTTTCTAATGAAATTATGGCTGCTCACTCCCTGGGACCTCTGCTGTGTCTCTCAGTCTCTCTGTGGCCCAGGTCCCACGTTTATGAAATGGAGACTTTAATCTTCATTTGTGCCAGAGATTCAATGAGAAAAGCTTTAAGATTATTAGAAATCACTTGGGTTTTTTTTCTTAAAGTACTATATTAAAGAGATTAGACAGATGGTTAAATCCATTGTCCAGGACTGAGTATTTGCACAAAAAATGCTCACCCCGAATGTCTGAGTTTTTGATAAATTCTAATTGTTCAGCAAGCTCTTTCACTGTGTTGTCTAGGCTTTCTGCTTCAGTTTGTAGAGAGTCTAGTTCTTTGGCTGTGCTGTTTCTTTGTGAAGCTGTGTCAGATAATTTCACTTCTACTTCAGCCATCTTTTCCATAACATCTTTGGCTAGTTTCCTGTAAAGAGAAGGGTAAGTTTACCCAAGTAAAATAAACCAAAGGGGAATTTTGAAGTCTCGATTTTACTTTTTCTACTAATACTGTATCCATTACTCTGTAATTTCAAACCAATTAAGTAGTTGGTAACAATTTATCTCAGTACTGGTTTTATTCTCCTTATCATTAAGAGACTATATTAAATCTAACAATTTTTCTTCAAAGACTGAGGAAAAACATAGAAGCACCACTTGGCTCTGTTGGGGCAGATGGGCCATTTGAAGGATTCCGAATTTCTGTAATATGAGCATGGGTCCAGAGTGTGAAGTTCCAGCTCTGTATGTAAGCAGCTTAAAACCCATACACTCCCGCAAATACAAAGGACGTGACTCCAATGTAGAATTATGCCTCCCAGCCATCTGCCAAAAATGCTCTGACCTGAAGGAGAACCTCAGGGATCTCCTGCAAGATGGGACATGGAGAAAGGAAGCCCCATAGCCAGCAAGAAGACAGCAGGAGTCACTCAGTTTATACGCAGTCCCTCCTTTAAGTAAGGAGCCTCGTCTACCAACAAGCTACCCTTTTATTTTTCATAAGAAAAAAGGTAGTATCCACTGAGAATGAAACATGATAAACATTGAGCTTTGACAATATTTCATTCTGAATCTAAACCCAACTGCATTTTGTTCTGTCTCTTCGTATCTCCAAAGCTGGACTTTAGGGATCTACTGGTATACACAGTATGCATGTGTGTACATATCACAGTGAAAGTAATCTTTGAGAAGACCATAACTCTGGGTATCACTGGGTCACCCAATTGAATATAATTGTTTTCTCAGGGATAGACTAGTATAAAAAAGTGGGAAAATGTAGATATGTTGAAAGGTTGGGGGCCATTAGAAAAATGATATTTAAGGCTGAGATAATACCATGACCCAATTCAGAGAAAAAGTACTTAAAAGGATTTGTAGGTTAAATTACATTTTATAAACCCAATGACTTTTCCTGAGGCTATTATAATGTAGTTTCTTTTGTCTGTGCTTTGCTCTTATTAATCTGTTGATTCATAGAAGGCTTTCATTTCTTCTCAGGTCTCATACAATGTTTCAATTAAAAATAATCAAATCTAACATTGTATATTTTTAAATAGTGCCACTTTAGATTCTAAAACATGCATCCTCGGATATCGTGTTGAGAAAAGATTAATGAAATTAGTTTTTCAGAGATGCTTACAATCTCTCTGACTGTAAATTGAATAGTGAGGGTAGAAGCAGAGCTGTTTGAGGAATGTAATCTCTCTTCTGGCAGGCTCTCAAGGGATATCATATTTTTTTTTTCTCTCTTAGGTGCATAAGACCAAGGCCAGGAATCATTTCCTAAATGGGCTTGCACTCAGACCACGGCCTTCCAAAATGTTGTTATGTGTTAGGAGGCTGAGCTGCACCACAGTCTTTTAGATGAAGTAAAATTCCTCATTAAATGCATTATCGCCCCATGTAGACATTTCATAACACCCTGGTCAACCGCGTGGTCCTGGGCACAAAACCTGAAGTTTGAAATCAAGGGACCAGTTGCTTTAAATCTAGAAGGCCTAGGAAGGACTTTCTACAAGGTACTTGAGCTAATGTCAGCTGTTTCTTTCTTGCTTCTCATACATAGAGTTGAGATGAAAAGTCCATCTGGCTTCTTAGAGATGCTGATTAAAGTCCCATCTTACAAAAAAAAAATTACTCTAGTTTTGTCTGTGATGGCCTGCTGAAATGTGAAAGGGTTAAAGAATAATTAAAACCTGAAACTGGACAAAGGAAGTCTATAACTTAGGCCTAGTTTCTGGAACCCCTAACCACATTCTGTTAATCATGAAACTTGTAACAATGAGCTCATACGCTAACTGCCAATTTTAGCCTGTGTAACCCTGCTTGCTTGCGTGGCATGAAAAATAATCAATTGTATATAAGCTGAAAATTACTGTTTGGCCATCGCCCATGGGAACACTGGCTATTGTCCATGGGAACATAGGCAATCACCCATAGGAACATAACATTCTAACACAAGCTTTCTGCTTCTGTACTTCCCACTTGCACACCTGACCAGTGGGTTGACAGGTAGTGAATAGGAGAAAGATGGACCTTTGTGTTTAAGACAGAATGAGGAATGGGATTTGGGGCTTGAAAACCTTGTATCTTGGCATTTCGGGGCTGCTCCTTTGCAAGGACAGCCGCCGGCTAATAAACTGTCTCCTGGTTAAGAGCACTCAAGTTGGGTCTGGTTATTCTGGACATAACATTGTCATAATGTAAAATCACCCCAGTGTACAGGATTTAGCTATGAAACAGTCCCCTTGTTCATGCCAAATGGCGAGTCTGTAATAAAAAAAAAACATAGCATTTGGGGAAACTCAAATGTTTCACCCCCTTTTCTGTTTTGTCTTTCGGCCTAGAACTTATTGTGCTGTTTTTCTGGGCTCCTTTTTTTGCGAAGGTAGTTGGAATGACTGACAGCAGGAGAGAGAAGGCTAGGAGAAATAGTAGACAAATGATTCCTGCGAAGTTAGGCATTACTCAGCTCAATTCTCTCTGCTTTCATTGGCAAAATAAACGCTATCCAATCAGAGAGATGACTGCCTAAGGAAGGGCTAAGAAGATTTTCCACTGTAGAAAAATGTTATAATTAGATGAATAAAGCACTGTTCTGGTGGACCAATGGCTGAGCAGTGGAAATAACTTGGAAATAGCATTCTTATTATGGTAATGGAGTGTCTTTGGTAGTAGCGAAACATAATAATTTATATTTATAATGTTTTTTTGCAATTACATTATCCATTTCGTAGATCAATCCTTTTGTTGTTCTGTAAAGTAAAGGCAAGTATTATCTTCTCCTCCTCCACAGGAGAGAAGAGGGGCTTAGGAATAAGTGAGTCATTCACGTTCACAAGCCTAGTGCATAACTGAGCTGTGACTTTGTTATGGATCCTTTGTCTCCAAATGTCTTGTTCTTAGAACACTATTTGCAAAGAGGACCTGTGAATATAACATGCATACATTCTACGTTGCAGCCTCCACGATTTTGGTCCCCAGTGATGTACCAACATTCACATACCCAAATGCCCAGAGTAAAGACTGCCGGAAAATAAAAGGCCCAGCATCTGTTTTCACTCACAGGGTTAACCACACCTCCTGATGGAAGCACCGTGCCAAGACATCTCTGCTGTTTATTTATTAAGTTGAAATAATATTGTGAATTCTTACTCAGACTCATTAACTACTTACTCTGCTTCCTCAAAGAGATTCTCAATATTCTTTAGTGGCTCCGCAGCTGGGTTCTGGGCCAGGATATCTCTGATCTCATTGACTTTCTTCTCCACTGAGTCCACAGTCTCCCGGTAAGGCCCGATCACACCACTGATCTTCAAGGCCTTGGCTTTTTCCAGGAACTTCTGGGTCCTGTTGGTCAACTCAGCAATGATCATGTCCCAAAGAGCGAAGCACTGGTGGCAGGGAGTGCAGTCAGGGAAGACCCCCGAGTACCCTCGAGTGCACTTGTCACAGCGTGGACCCTCGACACCCTCGATGCAGATACATTGGCCGGTGGACTGGTCACACTGTGGCGTCTCAATACCCCTGGGGTCACAGTCACAGGCTAGAAAGGAAAACAGCAATGCTAGCTGATCTACTAGATCACAAACCTCAATCACTGTTACAGTGGGAAGGTGTCAACCATTGATGACCATTTACCAATGGCTGTCATAGAGACTGTAGCAGCTTCCTCTAAACCATGCATTACCTCAACCTTTGTTGACCACTTCTTAACAATAATAGTAATAGTACACAATAATTATTTTAAAAGTTAACACTTACTGTGCCTGGCATTATAGAAATGGTTTACATGCATCAATCATCTCATTTAACCCTCACAATAACCATGTGGGATAGGTTACCTGCCCCAAGTCTCACAGCAGGGAAATGGCTGAGCCAGGATTTAAATTTAGCACTTTCGACTCTAGACTGTGCTCTTAAGCTCTATCCTGCTTCTGCCTTCCTCTTACTCGACTTCCCTTTAGATCCTACCAGTACAAACAATTCAGGTGACCTCTGATGCCATGAGGCATCTGGCCTAAGATACAACACTAACAGCAGCTACTGACATACCTTGCCCTTCCCTGTCACAAAACAGAATGATGAATGAATACTTGGCAAAATGCAATAAACTTGATAAAATGAAATCTAAATCAGAAAGAGATCACGGGAATTCTAACTATCTAGTTCAAAGCCTTTCATCTAAGTGTAATCTAACTTGTGAGTATCTGCCATTGTGATAACCACCCCAGACTAAGAGCACAAGTTCATAAAATGTCAGAGTAAAAGAACATGGGGATCCATTCAAGACCCATCTCTCACTGGCCCAGAGGGGTTGACATCTTACATAGAGCCCAATGGTACAGAGTAAAATTGGCCAATGGACTGTGGCCGACGTTACTTGTCACATCGCCTGTGTCACTGAACCCTGGCTTAGAGTCCCAAATCTTAGGCAACTAACTCATTTTTATATCAACACTTGACATTTCTGAGTATTTATATAGTGTTTGAAGAACAAAAAGCCTGTACACAAATCTTATCTCTGGCCTTAAATCCTTTCTGGGAAAAGGTGGGGATAAAAAAATTACAAAACCAAAAACAACCCCCCTTTCCCGCCGGAATCTTATTTCCCTTAACTAGACTGAGGATTCCAAGGGCAGGGGTACATCTTAAACCATTTTCCCGTTCTCAGCACCGAGCACAGGGTTAACTTGAAAACTGGAGTTCAGCTGTCTTTGCTATCATGCATCTATCATGCAAATGAGGCCCTAACCTCATTTTTGGTAGGCATGCAAGGACATTCACATGCCCCTAAAAAAGAAAATAATCCTCCTAAAAATGTCAACTGTGACAAAGCACACCAAATTCATACTCTCTCAAATATCTTTATAACATTTTCTTGGGTAAAAAGCTATGATTTGCCTATGAAAGACTTTCTAATGAAATAACTTCCAGAACCAATTTCACTGATAGTCTGAGAGCTGCTCGCAACACCTTTATCCTCTAAACCCAGAAAGATATGTTGCGGCCTGTAGCATTTCATTAGTTTTTCTTTTCAACACCTTTGTTAGCCAATTATACTCTAAGTTCTTGAGTAGCAAGTTTAAGTAGTACAGTGTTGTGGTCAGAACACAAGTTGTGACCTCAGGCTGCCTGTCTGTGAACCCTACCTTCCCCACACGCCAGCTATGTGAGGGAATTGAGTCAACAGTTTTACCTCATACGGATTGTTTTCAGGATGAAATAAATTAATTCTTAAGTACTACAAGGAGCGTCTGGCTCATAGTAAGCATTCAATAATGTTATTCCTATTTCTGTATCCATGCAAGTGTCGGGTGGTCTCCTGCTCAGTGTTGCTTGGTCACATTTCCATTTGATAAAAGGGGAAAAAAGTTGTTGTGGACTTCCTTATCTTTATCTTTTCATATTTACAAATAACCATGATTATTAAAAAAATTGAAGTTTGGAATATTCTACTTCTCAACCTTTAGGATTTAAAATATAACGTATATGTGGCGACAGAAAAAAAGCTAACTATGGGAGGTGAACACACAATGAAATATATATATGCCTTACTGTTAAAGTGTACACCTGAAACTTACTGGATTTTACTAACTAATGTCACCATAAAAAGTAAAAAATAAATAAAATAAAATAAAACATATAACTTTCTTTTGGGGCCTTGGGTTTTCAAAACTAAACCTTTTTTCCCCTTAAGCCTATTGTTTCTCTCTAGGCACTTAGGCATGTTTCATTTTTCCTTTGTTGTTTTGGGGCATTCTCATGGATCAGGAAGCAGCTTAGGTGAGCTGGGGATAACTTTAATTGTGTTCTCTAGACCATTAGTTCCAGATGTTCCTGGAAATAAGGGTTCCACAATCAAGTAGGTTCAGGAAATTCTACATCTTCCTCTCGAAGATTCAAAAAAAACACCAACATATTAAAGACTCAGAGGTCTGCAGTAAAAACTCTTTCACATTTTTTTACCCAGTCATATCCCAAACTCATCTGTCATGGAATTTTTTCCTAGTGGAATAACTAGTGACACTCCAGAAATATAATGGGAAAGGCCTGGGAAAAACACTGCCTTCATCAGTTTCTGAGATCAAGAGAATGGAAGGCACTTAGATACACTGTGTCTGAATGCTATGTTGTTTGGACTTTAGGAATGGATTTCCGTATCATCTGGTAAAATTCAGTCGTCTTCCAAAAAGCTAAGTTACCTGGGTCATCTAGGTCCTAGCCTCTCAGACGTAGGCATGCAACAGAATCACCTGGAAGGTTCATGAAATACAATTGCTTCTCCACTCCTCCACCTCCAGATTCAGAATCAGTATGTCTGGGGGTGGGGGGGCAGGGACCTGAGAATTTGTATAATAGTTGTCAGGTGATGCTGATGGTGAGGGTCACTAGACCCAATATTTTGAGGAGTACTGGCTGTGTTACTTTCTCAGCTGTTTCAGCATTCTTTTGTATGTTAATGTGTGTACGTAGGGGTGACAGAGTGTGTGTGGAGCTGGAGCAGAGTCATGACTTTGGAAGTCCACCAGTGTAGGCTGATGCACAAACCTAAGGACCTATGTAAGATCCTCATCCCTTTTGTAATCAATGATGCTCTCAGTCTGCTCCTGCCCAGAGGGCCCCAGTGGTAGCCTACTTAGGGTCTAAGTGCCCTTGTAGACCTGTGCCTACTTTATCATCTTCTGTAGGCTTGGGACAACTGAGGCAGATGCTGCACATGCTTTTAGTTTGCTTAGCAAATGATTTCTTTTCGTAGATAAAGCAAAGGTACAGTTTAGTTCAGTCCTAAATAGGTTTTCATTGGATTCATGCTTGGGACAAAGAATGTGTGCATAGGTTAACTTTATTTTTAATTTCTCTAATAATTTTTTATTCGTTTCATTGGTAAAGTCATGTCTTGCTCTCATTCTCTCACGGACATATTTGAGGGGGAAGATACTGACTGGCCCCAGACTGTAGGGTTTAAAAGGCAAGTGCGCTCCCATCAAGGTTTTTCTCATTTGTCTTTTACATAACCACATTTTTTCCCATAAGAATATTTAGCTATGAACTAAGTCTTTCATAAGTATCTTGTTAATAAGGCGGCACCAGAAAGTATAAAATTGTGCCCTTCAAAAACCATTTCAACTCAAAGATTTGCAATTAAAGGCATATTTGGCAACTACATAATTTGAGAAAAGTGGTCACATTCTTTTCTCATAGCTCCATCTAATTTCAGACAATATCTATTCTTGTCCCTGCTGATCTCTGGACCCTGTTCATTGTCCCTCTAAGACTAGCATTCTGAAGAGCCAGCAGAGCTTCAGCTCTCTCCAGAAGACAACTGAACTGACTAGCATTCCTTTTTTTTTTCAAGTGAAAAGTAAAGAGTCCGATTTCATAGATGGCTGAATTATGGTTTCATCACTGAAAAAGTCTATCCCGGACTTTCTCTGGAAGGATACCAAATGGCTACTCTATCATGCATCAGGTTTTAATTTCAAACTGAAGCTGGGAAACTGCTAAAGCTCCTGTGGACATGTGTTTCCTTTCCTGCCTATTGAGTTTCCAGAATTGCTTCTTTAATGGCAATATCTGGGAAGAAAGCACAAGAAGGCCTACATTTACGACTTTGTAAAAAGACCCCCTAAGGTATTTTTGACTGAAGCAGAAAGGCTGGTTCTCACCTGACAATTGAAAACATTATGGACGCTAAAATTATGAAGGAGACTCTCTAAACATCTCTCACATTCATTGAGATCTATAACATTGTAAACTAACTCTGCAGGCAGTCTGCAATGAGGTCTGATGGATTTTCTCCTCTCTTAGGGAAAGGAACGGGAGTCCAGGTGGACCTGCAGCTCAGCGTTGCTTTAAGAAAAGGTATTATTGGGCAGAGGATCAAATACTTTCTCTCGGAAAGGAGAGTATATGTAGGAAAAATAAATCATGAAGATGAAAAATAGCATTTTAAAAAGGAGACAGTAACCATTTTAATGAGCCATAAGAATTCCACCTTCATCTGTAAATACATTTTTAGTTATGTGGTTAATAGGTTTCCTCTATGCTGTTTTCTCATCATTTAAAACAGGATCTCTGAAAGGTAGGTAAACGAGGACTACTGCCCGATTTCATAGATATTGAGGCTTAGAGGAAAACACCAGCAAGTCAATGGCAGAATGGGAAATAGCCTATGTACCTCTTTATCAGTCAGTATAACGTTTCTGCTTTCTTTATATTCTTCTCTCTCCTTCTTCAGACCTCCTCTGCCCATTGAAGAAAGTCCGTCCTCAATGGCCTGGCATCCAAGGCTTTTCAGAGACTGGTGAGACCAAATCTCTCCATGACTCTCCAGTGAGATGGTTTCCTGAGGGCATCCCCTGCCCCCTTCCTTTAGCCAAGACAATAATTTCCTCTCTCTAAATGTCACAGTCATTGAGTATCCACCAGGCCTGACTTCAGATCCCGCCTCTGCCCTCACTTGTGGTTTGTCTTTGGGCAAGTCACTTAACCTCTCTGAGCCTGAGATTTCTCAGCTGTGAAATGGAGATTATACTTACCCTCACAAGTGGTTTGTTGTAAGGATAAAATCTAAATATGCCTATAATATCCCTGACAGTGCTCAGCATGCAGCAGATTCTCAGTAAATGGACACTAGAGCTAACCTTTTCTGTGAAACTTTGCTGAACAACTCCAGTTCCTAAGGGTCTTGCCTCTTCTGACAGCTGAAAAGGTCAGCACCACTTGGTTTCCGCTTCCCACCATCATGTTACTTTACATAACCTATTTCCCCAGAGAGCCTATGGGTGCCTCCCGTTCAGGTGGCAGCTCTTCTCTGCTGTGTCCACCAATGGGCAGTACTCAGTGTTGTGTCGGTTATCCACCTTTCCTTTTGAAACTTAAATCTGCCTGGGGACTGAGAAAGTGCTACATCCTACAATCTGCAAACAGGGTTTATTCTCTTCTGCCATGGACCTTGTCTCAAAGTAACATGGGACTCCAGGGTTTGCTATCATATGAAAAGGTTTACTGATACTTTACTTAGGTATTTCTATTTTACTAAAAGCAAGAGAAATTTAATACTTTTTGATTTCTTAAATGTGATTTTCTATTTTTTTTATATCCTCGACTTCCCCCAGCCCCACATTTTTTTCGCCTCAGTAATATAACTTTGATTTTGAAATGAAAGGTGGAGAATGAATATGATTTTACCTGCAAAAATGAGCTGGCTGTCTGGTCCAGGGGTCAGCAAATGTTTTCTATAAAGGCCCAGATAGTAAATATTTAGGCTTTGCAGGCCATATGGTCTCTGTCACACTACTCAACTCTGGTAGTGCAGCATGAAGCCAGTCCCAGAAAATATGTAAGAAGAAATAGGCATGGCTGTGTCCAGTGAAACTCTACTGACCCACTGAGCTGGATTTGGCACATGAGTGTAGTTTGCCCACCTCTGGTCTAGCCTAGCACTTCTGGGGCCACGTTCTGTGATTAGGATTGTGTAAGACAAGGCTTCCACCTACTAACAAGAGTATTTGTGATTCTCTAAAGAATCAAATTAAATCTGATTTCCTGAGTCACACTGACAATAAATAAAGAATAGGTGGGTGACTGTAAAGGAATCTCAGGCTGAGAAAATACAAGTATTCTAAAAATTTATGTGTAAGCGAAGAAATGGACTTAAGTTCCCTATTAAAACAATTTGAAATGAGAAGCAAACATGATGGCCATTACTCAGAGCCTCCCTCTCATGCTCCACATTTCCAATTTGCCTAAGTTTAAGAGACACCGGCCTTTCCCAAGAGCCAGGGGCTCTTTGCTATCTATGAATCGACAGAAAGAGTTCTAATGTGACCCTCTGACTCCTGAAGGGCACATCGCAGAGCTCTACGCTGAGAATTTCTCTGGCACATTCGGTGGTGGGTGGATGAGATTCTCTCTCCATCCCAGCACAGTGGTGGGCTTGTTCAGACTTGGCATGGCCAAGAGTCCCAACTCGCCTGGACAATAGGAACATTCAACAATTTATAAGTTTGAAGCTCAACTCATTTGTCTTTTACATAACTACATTTTTTTTCCCATAAGTTTTTCTGTAAGCTTACTGTTAATGAGGTGGTGCTAGAAAGTTTAAATTTGTACCCTGTTCAACTGAAAGATTTGAAATCGAAGACTCTTTGGCAATTAATTACATAATTTGAGAAAAGTGGTCATATTCTCTCCCCATAGTTCCATCTGATTGCAGATGACACCTATTCTTGTCCTGCTGATCGCTGGACACAGTTCCTTCAAGTTCTTGTCCCCCCATTTCCATTTGTGAGTACATTCCAGTACGTCTAGAGCCCTGAGCTCCATCTGCTTCTGCATTTTTGCCTCTACCCTTATTCGATCATACTGGTCTTGCTTCTATTGCCATCCTGCATACAGAAGGCCCTGTGGCTAGCGATGACTCTCCATTGTCAAGTCAATTCTCACTCTCTCTGTAAGTTAAGAGCTTCTTCCACAGGGTGTGAAAAACATTTGGGTCCCAGCATTTTCTTACGTAATAGGCTGACCTTTCTTCTAAATAAAATGAACGAAGAGGTTGTTAAACATTGATACCATGGATTTCACTCTTTGCAAAGTTTCTAAAATGTGATCAGCTTTTGGCCTAAACAAGTTGATACTGTTCCTTTAAGCCACAATTTCTCTGGCAGATTTAGAGCTGAAAGTTTAAGAAAAGATAAAAGGGTAAGGAGTAAAGTTCTGATCAGTAAATGAACAATTCTCTGACTCTGACTCTGGGTAACAGGCCTTTCATGCTAACAAAGCTTAGATGGAGCAAAAGGTCAGAAAGCTTGGCAGCCAAAGCAATTTTTCCAATGACACATGCTGATAGAATCAGGCTATAAGCAATGATAGAATCATTATCTGGAGAAAAATCAAGTCCCTGTGGCATTAAGGGCATTTACAAGATTGAGGAATTTAACAGAATAGTGTAAGAACTCTGGAGAAACCATATTTCAAGCAGGGTTTTACGTAAAGAAGACATCTTAGAGCAAGTGGTGCACTGAATATCACAGCCCTTCTAATGGAAGTGAGAAAGTCAGCTCCCATTAAGAACCAACATCTGGACTGAAGAATGATGAATGAAAAAGCACTTGTTTATTGACACAGCAAACATCATCTCCTCTGTGGAACAAATCTGAATCTAATCTAAGATGTTGGTTCAAATCCTTCTGGCTAAGCCTCAATTGGAAAAACAAATCATATGCCTTTTGTTCTGGTCTTGTCCACTGTTTAAAATTTTCCTACTGTTAAGGGACAGTCCTTTGAAGGAACACACAGTATCTAGGTTTCTGATCTTTGATAGGAGATACGGAATGAACTGCTAACTTGATCTGTGTTATTTTCTTGCTACAGTTGTATCCAAAAAGGAAAAAGGTCTCTTTTTTAAAAATTTAGAGTCTAACAGGGACCTAGAATTTCAGAAGTGTAACAAAGAAAATATATCAAAGAACAAATATGTAACTACAGAAGATATTTATTCATAGTCATAAACTTAAAACGTAGAGAAGAAAACCCAAATAGGAAAGAATACAAAAATAGAACAGAAACAATCTATTCAAATCTTTTCTGTAAATGCTTTTACTTTAAGATCTGAAAAGTAATCTGGCAAGTAAAAAAAAAAAAAAAGTTGCAAAAGCACAAAAATTAAGTAATCCTTGTGATTCATATGATTTTAACAAGTTATTATTCTTATGAAAATGTCAAGTTTTCCCTCCAGTCCTATTTTATCATAAGCTTTAGTGGGAATCTGGGTTTTATTCACATTAACAGACTTGGAGCTCCTGTCATCTATCTGACTTGTTGTGCACGAAGGCACTATGACAACGCCCTTTGTGGGGACATTACACAAAGTACAAATGCTGAGGGTTTTAACTGTCAGCAGAGTACTTGACACACTGGAATAAAATGATCTTACTAGAACAACCACTTAGCTCTGCATGTGCTGACAAGGAAGATGTCCACAAAATACTATTCACAGGGGGGAAAAATCAATTTACCGAAATACATGGTTAATATGAGCCCATTTTGGTTATAAGCATTTAAAAAATCAACTTTGAGTGTGTGCGTGTGGTGCATATGTGTGTTTGGGCGGAAACAAAGGTCACCCTAGGGAATGGAGTTGGAGAAATGAGGGGGTCCACTTTTTACTACCCACACTTCTATAGGGCTAAAATATTAAAGATTTTTTCCTCCAAACAATGAGCATGAGTTTCTTCTGTAATTAAACACGGTTTTTACAGACAAATTAATTTGCACTGTACTTTAGAGGTTTCCAAAACCTCCTGCAGACATCTGTTCCCTCCATTCCGATCCAATAACAACCCAAGACCTGCCACGGCCTCACCTCGGCACTCCACGCTGGGGTCTCCCCAGAAGAGCTCCTGGCACTCGCTGCAGGTGCGGCCTCCGAACCCAGGCATGCACTGGCACTGTCCCGTGAACTGCGGCCAGAAAACAGACCTCAGTCAAGTGGGCTGCAGGGCAGAAGCCAGCCTGCACTTTCTTTTTCAGCTGCCAGTTGGGTGAAGTGGGACTGAGCTGTTTACCTAAGAGGTTGCTCAGGGCCCCACGCCAGCATCTCCTAACTGCTTTCCTGTGACAGAGGTTGGAGAGGCCCAGAGCATATTACCCTTTATTTACATGTTTCTTCACAAATCCCTAATAAGCCTAGGCCACCTGGGACTCACCTGCCATGGGGAGCCCTTCATTCTGAATGCATGTCAGGAAACAGAAGCAGTTTTTACAATGCTGAGTATGGCTGTTTGTTCCTTTCAGGCTGCGTGGCTAAGAAAACAGTCTGATTCAGCAGCCAGGGATTGAAGAGAAACAGCACACTCCTGTCTATTCTCATGTGAGTCTGCAGCTGGAGCTCTATGTTAAAATGCTCTGGGTGTATCAGATGGGGCCTCCATTCATGGTTATGTAGTCCCAGCTGAGGGGGACAAGTGAGGGTTGACATCCAGTCTGTGCTGTGTTTGCCAAGCTGTGTGGCCTGGGGCAAGGCCGCGACCACAAGTTGGGGCAAAGGCACCAAACAGCTGTCACCTGAACCCCATAAAGGCATCTTTCTTTATGCCATGACAGCCTCACACCAGCTATAGCGTCTCACCTCATTACAAGATGGCCCGAAGGAATGAGCAGCATCGCAGTCGCATGGGTCACACCCAGTCCCGCTGGCCAGCTGCCAGGTATTAGGCGCACAGTGGTCACAGTTCTGTCCAACCACATTAGGAAGACACAAGCACTGGCCAGTGGTTTTTTCACACTGGCAGTCAGAGCCGTTACAGTGCTCCTGCATGGTGCCCAGGTAATTGCAGACACACTCTGAAAAATACCACAATCAGATTTACTTACATAGTCACATTCATAGAATGTATAGGCCATGCGAAAGCTATATGCCAATGGCTAAGATTTTCCCTCTCCAGATTTCAATCTGGAAATGCAAACAAGCAGGGGAAGAAATGGAGGCATTAAAAAAAAAAATTTACAACTGTTCTTCAGAAGTTCTGATAATGTTTTACTTTACACAGTTCTGACATTTCCTGAGTGGACATGCACGATGACATGTTCTGCCTAGCAGTATTTTCTAAATATGCAGATTTAATAAGCTACTGGTTTATCATTTTAAAATTGAGAATTTAACTGGAAATAATAAAAAACATGCCATGGGAGTTGAGATATCTAATGATTTCAAACTTTTGGCAGGGAGCAGCCGTAATGGATGTATCAGAATGGGCAGAAGCCCTTTAAGCTAGGAAGGCTTGAAGGAATCCAGCCCTGTTGGTCCTCAATATTCCTCATGGGTTTGTATCAACAAGATGGGGGCCTGAGGGGTTCCAACAGTGGCAGGAGGAAATGCTGGCTGAGAAATAAGGAGTTCTGAGAGAGAGACTTTAGAGGTGTTATTTCTTTCTTTTCCTTAAACTGGAAGGCTCTGTCCATTGACGACAGAGAAAAGGTGTGGAGAAAAGTGGGTTGTTAGGATCTGTAAGTCCTAGCTAATCAGCACAGTTCCTGGGCAGAACATAAAATCAACACGTTTTATTAAATGGCATTTATCATGGGGATAGCTACAAAGGTTTTCATTTTGGTTGTCTCTCAAGCACTGAGTTATGCCTTGAGACTTCAGTCCTGCTAGAAAATGAGGATGCAAAGAAAAAAAATATCAGTCTCATCTTTCTTTTGTCAAAAGTGAAATTTTACCTCTCTGAACAAGTATATTCCCAAAAGGAAATAAATACCAGAATGAGATCCCCCAACGTAGAAGGAAGTGGAAACCACTCTAACGAGCAGGCAAAATGAATATGCATCTTACTCCGACAGTCCTGCTGGAGGGCGTCCCCGTAATACCCAAATCGGCAGAGCTGGCAGTGCTCCCCTTCTGTATGGTACAGGCACTTGAGGCACCTCCCAGTCTCCTTGTCACAGGCTTCTGGGTCTGTCGTGTCAATGTTGTGGTGACAATGGCAAGGCTGACACATCCCCCCAACTTCTGAAGGATTGCCAAAGAAGCCTGCAGCACAGTCGTCACATCTGGAACCTATTGTCCAATAAAACCAATGGCAGTTAGCTCACTGACTCCATCCACATTCCCATGGAGAGTCACCCCAGGCTGTGCTGTGCTCCTCACCTAGTTCCCGAGCCTGGGGTGAACACATCTTCAGGGGAGAAAAACAGGCTTCTAGTTGTGAGGGGAAAGTATTTTGTCATCTGAAACACTGTGGCAGCCCAGCTCCAAGGCCACAGCAGGGCATGGACAGCTTTAAGAGTTCCAGCATATGAGACCTCAGCTTCTCATCACACAGGGATGGGACAGGTTAGGAACTATACAATGATCTAACACGGTAAAACTTAGCTTGGTTTTAAATCCTAATCCAAGGATTATATTAACTGAAAAATCACTGCTCCTGCATGAGCAACTTGAAATATGGGTCCTTGCTGATGACCAATGTCCCTGTCTAAGAAATCCTGAAACTACAGGCAAATGTTTATGGAGCTATGGATAAGCCTAACTAACTAGTATTTGAAAGGGTGGCATCAAGGATGAAATTAAAGGGGTTAATTTTCACAACTTGCTACACTCTTTGGGTGTTGACCGATAATGTGAGTATAACAGCAATGAAGAATGTATCTAGCACTGACAGATTCAGTTATGTGAGGACCCCCTAGGTGATATTCTTGTCTTCTTTTTGTCCACTGTTGGGCCACTTCACTACTTTGAGACTTCTGCTAGGAGTTGGATAAAGGAAGGGAGAAGTCAAATGTAAATTATTCTTTCTACCACTGAAAAACAGAACAGTGTTCACAGGGATTCGTTTATAGATTTAAACGAGCTTGCTCTCCTGCTCCGTACTGTAACAGTATCACAGAGACTCAAGAATTGACTCTCCTTCGTATACCAAACAGGAATAGAACATCTTAGATTCCCTTCACTTTTAGTTAAAGATTATAAAAACTAAACTAAATTGGTTCGCTCTCCATCTATTTTCTTAACAACTAACTCATAAAGACACCTCTTTTCCTTCAAGAGTCTCCACATTACCTACCGATGTATCCAGGATTACAGACACATGCAAGCTGTAAAGTAACAGGATCTTGATAGCAGCTACTGGCAAACTGGCGTCCACTGTCAGGACCATCTGGGCAAGGACAAGGGCGGCAGTGATCTCCTGACCCAATGATGGGGTCACCATAGTAACCAGCCAAACACCTACATCAGCCACAGAAGAGAGATGGCCATGAGCCAGTGTGGTGAGAAACCTGTCACAAGAAAGTCTTAGAAACCATGTTTTCTGAGAATACTCATTCCCCATTCCTCATGTGTCCACATGGAGGACTTTCCATTGGAGCAGTGGTTCTCAAACGTTAGCTCCCATCAGAATCCCCTGAAAGGTCTGGTTAGAACACAGATCACCGAGCTCCTCCCGTTTCTGATTTAGCAGGTCCCAGGTAATGCTGATGATACTGCTGTTCTGGGATCATACTTTCAGGGCCACTGCATTAGGGTGACACCCCTGGCTTCGTCTGGACCCTCCCTCACTTTTCCCCAGAGGAAGAGGCACATCTTCCTAAGTGTACCCTACGGTCCTATCAGCGGCCTGCCTGCCCTGAGCATTCTAGTTGGCTCCTGCCTTGCATTAAAGAATTTGGGCGGTGGGGTGTGGTTGTCTGTCCCTGGCTCTGCCTGGGAGAGTGACATGTTAGCAAGCCCATGGTGGCATGTTCTGTAACCCAGCCTTTACCAGTAATAGAGCTGATAAGGATGTTCTCCAACTATACGACTCTCATGTCTGTCTCAGGTGGTTTTGAACCTGGGCAGTGAGGAGGGATGTTATTTATCAACTCCCAAACCCAACAGGTCCCATCTCTTCTCCTCATAGATAAGGAACCCAGGGAGGTTAAGTGATCTGCAAGGTTTTCACAACTTGTTAGTAATGAGGCAGGATTTGAATCCAGCTTCCTGACTTTTAGCAAGGAATTATTTGACTGTCATGCAGCTTCTCAGCATGAATGATACTTGGGTTACTTTTTTAATTTTTATAACATAAGAGCTTGAAGGAATTTGAAGATCATCTAATCCAACCTAGTTATTCTACCAACAGAAAGCTGGATACTTGGAGAGGTGAGCTAACTCACCCAAGGTAATAAAGAAGGTTAGAAGTAGAACTAGGCCTAGAACTTGGGTCTAAGGACTTCTCATTGTTTTTCATGGTGGGTTTTTGTTCGTTTGTTTGTCTGTTTTTGAGGCAAAGGTAATATTTTTTAAATGGGGGTGGTGAAGAAATAGGAGAAAGATGTTCAGAGGAAATCAACCTTCTGTTTAATAATACACAGACAAAATACAAGAACATGTTCCCCGGTCATGTGCTGGGGAACTGGTGGTGATGAAGCAACTTCATACAATGGTTTCTGAGAAAGTTTTCTAGGTGAAATAAACCCAAATAAGTCACGAAAGAAAATGAGTGTTTATTTCCTGCCTCCCGCCTGTTTCCCACTTTGGGAACAATCCGAACCTAGAACATTTTTTTAAATTGATACCATCTTAGAAAGAGGAAAAAAAATGATGAGAAATTGGCTCAGATTAGACAGTAGAATCAAACTAGGGCTAAACATCTTTCTTCCTCCCACATCCTCTCATTCTCCTGCAAGAAATCAAAATGCTTTACAAGAAAAATCCAAGAACAGTCACAAACACCAACCAAGTCATTCCCATGGGGTGTTGGAGCGTGCTGATTTCGAACTGGCATGTAGACATCCACCTTCGTTTACTGTGGTCCCCATCCTACTCTCAGCTCCTCTTTTCCTCAAACTTATTTTCCATTTCCCATTGAAAGAATAATGGAAAACTTAATGCAGAAAACAAGAGATGGCGCAACATACTAATTTCTTGTATAACTGTTTCCTTGTGATCCTTTTACAATACAGCCATTTGTGGTTGAAAGGAATAATTTTTACTCAAAAGAATCATCACTGGAACCTCCCGATTCTTGAACACCCTCTAGCATAGAGCCAACAGCCACACATTTGCTTCCATGCATATCTTCATGCCATAATCACATATTTAATTTTTCACTAACAATCTCTTTCATCTGATAAACAACTTTTGTGCTAACTGAAGCACTTGCTGAGATTTTTAAAACACGAATCTTATAGAGTGAGTAGATATTAAAAGAGAAAATTTATTGACATGGAAGGTAGAGACCAGTACGCCAAAAAAAAGCAGGTTCTAATAGCTTGTCTGGCTTTAAGGAACAGTGTAAGTCGGCATGCCATTTTCTCATGGCAAGTAATTTCTTATCTACTGAGTGGGACTGTAATGTTATTAGAAGCACATTCTATGTCGTATTCCTACTATCATCTAGTGCAGTGCTCTGCATCCATAATAATTATCCAATTCATATTTACTGACAGGAGAATAGATCGACTTTTGCACATTTTCTGTGGTCTCCTGGAAACTGTAGCTGCATAAAGTGTTTAGAAAAACAAAGCTATTTAAAATGACTAATCTTATTCGGATTGGGTTTTTACTCTGTGACTGAAATTAGACATTAACATTTCACAATTCTCATCCTAGGCCAGAACCTGCTGAGACAGAGATGACTTCTGTACAGATCTACGGTGACCTCTAGGATGACCCTCCACGAAGGCATGTTCTTTTCGGGTTTGTTCTCTGCAACATTCCCAGCCCCAGAACAGTTCCTGGCACACAGAAGGTGGAAACTAAATATGTATTGGATAAAGGAATGAGTTCCTAGAAAATACTGAGGTGGTCAGAAATGAATGAGCCATCTGGAGTCCAGAGGAGATTCATTCCATGATTTCCCTAAGACGCTGTTTGCTCAGCCAAAAATGATCTCTTTCTCTTTACTTTTGAGAGGCCCCGGCCACATACCTTTCACAGTTATGACCCGTGGTGTAGTCCTGGCAGCTCAAGCATTCCCCCGTCACTGAGTCACAGTCATCGGCATGACCATTGCACTGGCAGGGCTGGCAACTTGGAAAGCCCCAGTACCCGGGTAAGCACCGGTCACACTGCCGAGTATACACTCCTTGGAAACAGTGGCACTGGCCGGTGATGGAGTCGCAGAAAGCACTGACAGATCCTTGCAGATGGCACTCACAAGCTGAAGAGACAGGTGACCGAGGAATCACCTTGAGAAACTCATTAAATGCAAACACACCCCTCACGCCCAGCTCAGAGTACTCATGGGCTCGCGTGATCAACCTCCAAAGTGAAGCAATGCCTCCGGAAGCTATGGAACCCACACCAGTATATCTCAGACAATCTGAATAAATACATTACAATTCTGATTAACCTACGTTTGCATCCACTGGGTCCAAAGCCAAAGGTGCCAGGAGCACATCTGTCGCAGGTTCTTCCAACCACATTTGGCCGGCACTGGCACTGGCCTCCGTTGGGTTCACAGACAGAACTTAATGAGCCCTGAGGGTCACACTCACAAGCTGCAGGGGAAAGAGAGGCCAGAATTTGTGACATAGAGCAGCTGCTCCACCCAAAGAAACTGCGTACAACATGTCACACCTGGCCCATCCCTCCCCTTGGGTTCACTCCAATCCTTCCTCCTTTACTACCTGGGCTTACTCAGAATTCCCATGAGAAACAATCTTATTCCTATGATGAGCTGGAGGGAAGTACCAGGAGACAGAGTTAGCAGATACAAGCAGTTTTTCTAGGAAAGTTATTAGGGTTTTTTACCCTCGCCTTCAAAGCTCAAATATCACAGGACCTTAGACAAAACTTAGTGATCTCCGGGGTCACTAAGACTTTTGAAAGGTCCGACCTTTCAAAGAGAAAAACAAATTTCAGTTACGTGATGCTCCTCTGATACTACCCCAACTGCCTACCCTGCCTATGGAAATGCTGCATCCTCATGGACTGTTCCCCTAGTCATCTGTTGTGTGTTTCTTGAGCACTGACTGCATTTGCAGTGGTGCTCTATCAATACGTATTCTTTAAAAAAATAAAGACAAACTGTAGTTGAGACACTATTTCCTTTGTGCTGACTGCCTAACACAGAACTATAGGGATGCCTTCCAACATATCTTGTGATGCCAAGTGTCCCCTTGGCTCTCAAGAAAGAAGGGGCAGAAGCAGCTACAGTTAATACCTACCCAAGCCTGTCTGGTGTAACAAGGCAGAAATGCTAAAGATTATGTTTCTGCAAACGTCAGTCATCGGCGTTTTCACAACACTTCTGCTATTCTCTAGACATCGATATCTCTGAAAGGTTTCCCAGGCACTGTTGGTGACCGACCCGTCTCCTGAACCTCCCACAGTGAAGATGTCCAGTGATTTACAGAAAGGCATAAGAACAAGCTATGAAGAAACAAGAACAGCAAAGTATTCTTACTGTGAGTGGTGTCCTGTGTCACCAGTTAAAACAAGTAAACATGTAAAAACCCAAAATGCTTATTTGACTCTTGAAAAGGAAAAATCAGATTCATTCAATAAACTTTCTCATTCTTAAAATATTCTTGCCAGAAAAAGCTTAGAGAGGCCCTACATAGTTTGATGGTTTCTGAAATGTCATTTTTAAGATACTTCGTATTTTCAGAAAGAATCAGATTGAGTAAATCCTTTTCAGAGGGTGGAGTTTTATTAAAATATATAAGCAAAACAACCCTGGAGGTACGAAAAAATTATTCTGCTTAGCCTCTCAGTGTTAGCCCCCCACGAAATTCTCTGGGGAAGCAAAGGAACACTTTCCACCCAGCCTTCCCTGCACAGGCCAGAACCGACCTTACACTTACTGAATCAATAAGTGTGTAGGGACTCTCCACACTGCTAACGGAGGTGTACTGGGGCAGCTCTAACCTGACCGTGTAGTTCACACCCTTCTCAAAGCACACGGGGCGTGGAAGGACGACATACCTGCCCCAGAACGAAAGAGAACAACAACAAAAGTCAAAGTTTACATATCTAAACAATCAATCAAAGCTCATTCCGAAGGAAGAAAGTCAATAGTCAGGGTTTGGCTCTGGCTCTGAGATGGTAACTGTACAGCTCACAAGGCAAGAGACCAGAAAAAAATAATTTGCATATTAGTTCTATTGAGCTGTCACACTGACCTTGAGCCAGGGGATAAGGACACCACCTGGTTGTCATCATCGGGAACTGTGTTACCACATCGGCTGCTGGTTGGAATCTTCCCAGGTCGCTGCACCGTGATGACAGCCTTTTCCCAGTGATCAGGTAGCTAGAAAAAGAAACAATCAATCAGAAGGACCATCTACACTGGCCCACTACTGCCTGTTTTTATCAAGATCTCTCCCGATAGAGCATTTGCCAAGTTTAAATGGAAAACACTTGCTTGCATTTCTCTTCCTTCTACCATTTCCTCTGTTATTGCCCGCCCCAGTTCTAGCCCTAATCCTGTCTCACCTGGACACTGAAACAACTGCTCTCCCTGCCTCTCTCAACATCCCTTTCTATCCTTCTCAAAATATAGCTCAGAGTGACATCTCCCTGCTCAAAACCTTTCAATAGCTTCCTCTCAATATAGAGTCCAAGTTCATTTACTGATCTTGGCATTTTTCCTGAAAGCATGCCCAACCATACCCTTACCTATTTATGTGGAACGACTCTCAAAACACTTTCCATATCTCTGTTCTTACACTTTCCAATTTTGGCCTCTTACTACAGTTAGGGGAGTGTCTGTTTCTGGGCAGTGGAGGCTGTAAGGGCAATGGGAGGATCTGAGACATTCTCGTCACCACTTTGGTTCTCAGTAAGGTTAAGTGTCTAATAAGAGACCACTAGATGTCTGTGAAACTGAATTCAAGAAAAATGTATATTTTCACTTCCATGGAAGCTAGAAAGTCAGAGAGAAGTTCTTCTATTCCAATGTAGCTTCCAAATTTCACCAAAAGAGTATCCGATAGAAAAAAGGCTTTTTTTCCCCTACTAATTTCAGTCCTATTCCCACTAGTTCCCCCAAGGGTTTACCTGTGGCTCATAGCGAATTAGGATGTCGTACTCCATGGAATATGGTATGTTGTCAATGAAAAACTCCAAATAAGCCCCTTCGGGCACTTGGACAAAGCCCGCTCCGGTCCAGGAAGGAATCCGGTCCTGCACATACAGCCTCTCCACGATGCTGACCCCCTGAAGACAAGGAGACAGTCCTTAGGCTTTCCTTGACATGCAATTCAATTAAATAAAGCAGTCAAAGGTCCAAAACTGTAGATATTATACCTATTTTTTGTAGTCACATTTTCCCAGTAGATTGTAAAAAGTTTTTGGTATATAAACAGCAAATTGGTTTCTTTTTAGTTTTGTGGTCGAGGTAATCTTGGGACATTGGACATGGGACTCAAAAGCCTAGGGCAGACTTTCTGTGATGTAGCCATGGGAAAGAGCATAATGGAAGGAGAGAGAACATCCCGAATGCTGTTGTAAGTGAGCCTAGGAGTGATGAGGTATTTCACAGACTTTTACCAGGTTAGTCCACTATCTAGTGGATTTATTTCTGTCTGTCATTCTCAGCAGAATTTGTTTTGAGCTCCATATATAAGTGAAGAAACTCGATATGGTCATGAAAACTACCGATGAGTTCATTCTGTCACTGAGATTGAGAATTGACCAATTTGAGTTGCTTAACTCCAGCATGCACTTGAGTTTGTTCACAGGGTTATATATAATACCTGTGATTAGTCATCTCCAAAAACTGAGTCCTTTATTTTTGTATGTGTGTGTGTGAGTCTTTACCCATTAAGGGGTGAGACCTATGTAACCTCGCCCTTGACTCTGGTCTGGCCTTGTGACTGGTGACCAAAAAAATATAAGAAAATGACATTCTGAAATGTCTGAGCTCAGACTTTGAGACTGAGCAGTTTTTTCCTCCTTAGAGCTAAACACCATGCTGGAAGTCTTACAATCCCGGCCCCACCATTCTGTGAGGAAGCTCAGGGTAGCTGCTTGGTAAAGTCTCACAGAGAAAAATGCCCAGCCAGCTGCCAGCTGCCTCAGCCATCCGTGCTGAAGTGCCAGACATACATTTTAAGCCATCAAATTTTGGGATGGCTTGTTCCATGGCAATGGAAAAATGAAACCATATTCTGAGTATTTACTAGATCAACAATAACTTTGGAGCATAAGTAGAGCGAAGAATGGAAGAAAAACCCCCCAAAAGCCAAACCCTCTTTTCCCAAACACCAAAAGCCTTATTAGTCAATGTTCCAAAGTCTCTTTGGGAGTTGTAGATTTACTTAGCTTCAAATATGATTGTTCTCAGGAAGGCATACTTTGGTCTCACTGACAGAATACTTCTTAAATGGTCTGTTTACAAAATGTGTATATGCCATTGACTGCCCCCCAAACACTGCTTTATCAACCTGTCAAGCACTCCCCTGCTTACAGGTCCAAAGTTGGCTTCTTCCGCTTCGTAGATATAGTGATCCAAGGTGGTGAAGTAGTAACCAGGTTCCACTTCGTTGCACTGACGTCCGATCATGTGGGGTCGACAGGAGCACTGGCCTGACTCAGCAGAGCAGCTGCAAGGGGGTGGAGCTGGGTCAGCTGTGCTCAGCACTTATGAAGGAACCCCCTGGATGCAGCTGTACATTTGCCATTAAACATTAAGTGGGGTGAAATATTTGGGGGGAGGGGTCTTATTTTCTTTGGAAAATTACCACAAAAAAAATATTCCTATGAATGAACCCCAAACTCTGAAGCTGAAAGCTCTGCATGACCTGGTCTTTTACTTTTATCTCCACTGCCTTCTCTTCACTATGCTCCATCCACACCACGTTGGTGCTTTCTATAGATATCAAAAGTGTTCTTCCTTTGATATCTTGTAATTTTTGCTTATTTACCTTATTTCCAACTGCAACCCCTTTCCTGTATCTCAGACCCAAATATCCAACTTCAAGAAGGTCAGTTCCAACTTAGGTGTCCTGGGGGCTAACGACAGATCCAGAAGGTAGCACTCAACCCCTCTCATGTTCTCTCCTGGGGAGAAGACACTCCCACTGAGTCAGCAAAGTCAGAGACCTGGAAGTTACCCTCCAGATTCCTTCTTCATAGTCAGTCAGGGACCAACTTCTGTGGTTTCACCTCCTAGTATATTGAGTGTCTCTTCCCCATTTCCATGGGCTGTACCAGGTCTTTCTTCCTTCTCTCACAGTAAAAGGAGTTATAGTCTGCTAATTGGTTATCTTTGTTGCCAGTCTTCCAACTTCCCAACTTAAACCACTATCCCCATGGAGCTGCTTAAATGAACTTACCTAAGTTGCATTAATCATATCCCCTCCTGCCACACTGGCCTTGGGGAGGT
>NW_006494608.1:6334525-6348781 GCF_000325575.1 Pteropus alecto | reverse complement strand
ATCTCTCCAACTACACTGAACTACTTAAAATTTCTCAACTGGCTGGGTGATTCATGACCCCTTCCCTTTGCTTATGTTGTTTTTACAGTCTGGAATGTCTTTTTCCTTGATTCATCCAACAAAGGTCCACCTATTCTTCTTTCTAGGCTGAGCTCGCATATGATTCCTGCTCTGGCATTTCCTGACCATCAACTCCTCACTCCATAGAATGAATCACTCTTTTATGCCACTACCTCCTTGCGTAAGAAATGATGTATTCACATCTACAACAAAGCTTGTCATGAAATAAGTGTTTGTTAAAATTAAGGCACTGTATCTTCAAAATTCTACTTATTTTTCAAAGCCCAGATCAACTTTCATCCCTTTCATTAAGTTTCATTTGGTTCCTTCCCTCTACCAGTTTCAAGTGGTGCTTCCTGAGGCTTCAATTTTTCCTTATCTGTATTGTTAAGATATTTATTGCCTTCTCTCTGGTAGTATGATTATTGACAGACCTATTTAATCCCATACTAGACTATAAACTCCTTGAGGACCTGGGCTGTTTACCTCAGCTGGCCCCTGCAGGACCTGGCCCAGTGCTAGGCCAGTACTCTCAAACATTGTTTGAACAAATAAATGTGTAAAGGATAGTGGTTATGAATTAAAAAAAAAAAAAAAAAGAAAAAGAAAAAAGAAAAATAGAAGATTTAGTGTAAATAATAAAACGTTATTTAAATTAGTCATTACTCTTTTAGGTAATAAAGGCCTCTGGATAAACTATAATGTGTTCATTTTGTTCTCAGCCTATGTCTATCTTTTTCCTTAGTAACATGATTTTGTGTACAAGGTAAAACCAAATTACATGCATCCATTTTTACTTTATTTAAGTCAAGTGGTTTGAATTCTTACTTTAAACCCATTCTAGACTTCCTTAATTTTTTTCTCATCCCAAAGTTTATTTTAAACCAAGTACCTAAGGCAAGTCCAAATGAAGTCTTTTCTGTAAATTATGTAAATCGTTTTTATCCTAGAGGAATATGCATACCTAACGTCCTGCAGCCAATTTCCAGAGGAGGAAAGTTTGTTCCACTTAGGATCCAGGCCCTTTTGGGCACAGTCCACCCACAAAAGCCATTTTCAAAAATCCAAACATCAGATATTACATCATATGGACATGAAGAAAAATCTTTCTTTCTTCCCCAGATGTTTACAGAGGGAACAAATATCTGAAACACTAACCACCAAAGAAGAAAACAACTAGATTCTTCACATGCTATCACTAAAGAATAAGCAGATAAAGCTGAGGTGTGGCCTTTTATCTGCAGCCCAATTCTAAAGAAGAAATAGCTCAGGAGAATCTGATCAGGTGAAACGAATTCCTTAACATCAGCCCTGGCAATCACTCCTCTTGGTGGCCACAGAATTTACACTAGGCGTGGCTCCAATTCCATAGTCATTCCTTTAATGAACTCATTCTTGTGGCTTTACCTGCCCCTGTGTAGATGGCCCTCACATCTACAGCTCTTAGCTCTCACACAGCTGTGCTCTGGTTGTACACCTCCAGACATGAATGGGACATTTCCATGGTTTGCCAAGCTGTCATCTCTAATTTATCTTGTCCCAAACTGTTCGTCACCTCTTAACACTGGCTTCTTCAGCTATTTCTGTCAGCAGATTTTAAATTCTTCCGATGTTGTAGGTGAGACATAACCGTCCCTTTCCTTTATCCTCAATATCCAAGTCTTATTTCGAGATGATTCTCAACCTAGCAGTTTTCACTCATTGTCACTGTCACTGTCCTAGTCGGTATGTTGTCATTACATACCTATTACTCTAGCAACCTCTCAAACTGAGCTCTCAAGCTCTTTTGTCCCCTCCGACCATCCAGTGCATCCTGTCTACACTGCAAAACCAGTCTCTCTATAGCATTGCTTTCATCATTGCACAAAAATACATGATTGTTTCTTCTTATTTTATCATATCATGTCATGATGTCTCTGCCTGGTTTCCGGCAGCTTCTATAATCCACCCTCTGAATCATAAACTGCTTCTTTTTTTGGTGCCTGCTCTTTGCTTTCAGATGAGCCACACACTCTTCAGTTTTCTACAAATATTTACTGAGTAAATCAAATGCTGGCCCTTGAAGCTGTGCTTCCTGGTGTCAATACTCTCACATTTTATTTTAGTTCATTGTCAACTTTCTTCTGGATGAATCCTTACTTCCTTGGTAAAGTCCATTATTTCTGGCTAAATGATAAAGAGAATAATGGAGGGAAACATAGTCCCTGTCTGAAAGAATTTACAATTTTACCGGGGAGATAAACAATAGAAAAAATGACCAATGCAACAAATTGAAATGCTGTAAGAGCTACAAAGTACTATGGGCACAGAGAAAGACATCGTTCACCTGATTAAGGAGGCTTTGAAGGTTGCAGAGGATCCTGACAGGTTGAGAGAGGACAGGAATGATAAGAGCAAAGATGGATAATGGAGAAATGTAAGCAGAGATGGTCAAGATCAGGCCAGATCTTGACCTTGACACACATTCTCCATGCCTTCACCAGTCTTCTTCCTCTCAGCTAGAAGGCCCTTCTCCCCACCTGTCACACCTCTCAAACCTCACTCATCCAAGCTCAAATCCTACCTCCTCCACAGTTAGATAAAAGATTTATTACATGTAATTATTCTTTCCTGCGTTCAAGTAAAAATCATAGTGGATAGAAATGGTACACAAGTTTATATGTCCCTCACACAAATTTCCCTGTAACTAGATACAGATTCAATGCATTGGATCAGTAAGGGAGAATAATGATTTAAGATAAAACGAATCAGGCCCTGTGGTAGGTAGAATAATGGCCTCCAAAGATGTCCATGGTCTCATCGCCCAAATCTGTGGATAGGTTACCTCACATAGCACAGGGGACTGATGTGATTAAGGTTAAGGACCTTGAGATGCGAGAGTATCCTGGATTATCCAGATGGACCCAATCAAGACAGATGAGTTCTTAAAAGTGGAAGAGGAAAGCAGAAAGTGGGTCAAAGATGCGAAATGAATAAAATTTGACCCATGGTTGTTAGTTTTGAGGAAGAAAGAAAGAGGCCATGAGTCGAAGGAGGTGGGCAGCCATGAGATGCTTGCTGAGAGCCAGCAGGAAAACAGAAACCTCATCCTACAACTGAAAATTAGCAGGAAACAGATTCTCCCCTAGAGCCTTAAGATAGAAACATGGTCTGGTCCTACCAACAGCTTGATTTTAGTCCAGGGTGACCTTATCTGACACAAAGAACTGTAATATAATAAATTTATTTGTTTTAGGGCACTAAGTTGTGGTAATTTACTATGGTAGCAATAGAAAACAAATACAAGCCCTATTTTTTCTAAGTAGGGGAAGACCAAGATTATTTTTTAAAAACACAGATTTCTTGTAAGTATAGACATTAGCAACCTGTTTAAAAATTCTATTGGAAGGAAAATTATTTATCATTTAATAGTGATGAGCAGAGTAAATACTGTAGTTTCAACTTTTCTCTATTACTAAGAAATCAGGGGGAAAAATTAAAGGATGAAAAGCATTATTCATACAAATCACCACTCTGCTCAACAGTGATTTCTCCTCTAAAATTCTGATTACAAATAAGAGTTGGTTCTATATTGATTAACAGTAAACAGTATCCATTTTATCCAGAGTAGCCCCACTCCCCAAACCAGGATACTTTCTTAAGGGATAGGAGCTATTCTCTATAATCCTTCTATGTTCAGTTACCATATAATTAACAAAGGGTTAGACACCATAATCATTCAATACACTGATGAAAACGGGTATTAATTCCTGCTCTTGTTCCAAAGTATAATAAATTTCAGTTCCTCATTTATTGAGCACCAGCAAGGCCCACTGTGCTAGGAATGAAGGAGATGCAAAAACAAATAAGACACAATCTCTGTCCAAAGAGATCTTTCAAATATAAACAGCTATAATACAAAGCCCAGTAAAATAAGTGCTAAAAGAGATGCAGAAGTAATGTGCTGTTGAAACACCAAAAGGAGGACTGGGAACTTCAGTCTAGGAAGCTAGAAGTCTTCAGCAAAGTGGTGGTGGGTTCCAAGCCAGATATCAAAGTCCTAGATTAATTGATGAAATGATTTTGAAGGATTATGTAAAGATGTTTATATTTTTCAGTGTTTTTTAAACATTTACAAGTAGGATTTACCTAGCAACCATTCTTATTTATTCATTAAAGCACGTTATCTGGTGGGCAAAGCTTCACTGAGTTACATAATTTACATTAAGTTTTACCTCCTGAGAATGTTCGAAAGTTCAGATTAGCTGTCAACATAATATACATGGATTACTAAGCTTATATTGTTTTATAAAAATCCATTTGGCTTATTATATAAAACATTTAAAAAGTTTTTCCACTTCACATGACTTTTACACTTAATTCTGTCCCTGGCCAAAGTACCCAAGGAATGTTTGGGGATCACATTTAGAGATCGTCTTTCCTAAGGAGTGCGTATTTAGTTTCTACATCTTAAAAATCTTTTGTTTCTCAAATTCTTTAACTCAGTCAACATTTATTCAATACCTACAATGTGTCCAAGGTAAAGCAAAGGAATATTATCAAGTAGAAGATATTTATGAGTGGTCATAACACATTGTTTATTCAGTAAGTATTTCCTGAGCTTTCTCCAAGTAGAATCAGTGCTTCGGAAGATGGTGCCTCAACTACCCCTCCAGGGCTCTGAGAGAACGCCCATGAGGGAAACTCCGAAAAGGATCATCACTATGAAACACTGTAGTCACAGGGCTAGGGGCATCTGTAAAGGTTCTTTTTTGCCATTAGGGATGTCAAAAGATATAAAGTCTTATCAATCATGCTAGAGGGATCAAATTACCTGCTTTAAAATCACTAAAAATTTTTGCTTCACAAACTCTTTTGATTAGCACATTCTGGTTTTTGGAAATTTTTGCAAGACAGACTTGGGGCAACCCAGGGAATGTGTGTGGGTGGATTTAGAGACAGGAAGTGTGTGTGGAATAGAGAAAAAGAAGAAGGGAGTATAAGTAATAGAAAGCATTAAGGGTAAAGGAACATCGGACATTCCTGAGTTTATGACGTAATTCGGAGAATTACGGATGCCATTTTCATCTGATCATGAAGAATTTTAGATGTGACGACAGCTTTGAATTGAGGAATCGGTTACTAAAGGAATCAGCATGTGTGTCCTGGGAGTCACAAAGAAAAGTCAGAGAAGAGTCCCTAAGCAGCCAGCAGTTTGCCTTTCTGCCCTGCTTGTATAGAATTAGCCTTTCTTCCCCCTCTCTGGAGGTTTCTTAAGAACAGACATTCACAGTGCAGTTCCGGAGGCTACCCACTGTACTGAGTTTACCGCACGATCAGGAGTAAGACAAACCTGAATGCAGAGGCCAAACAGAACATGTTCTTGCTGCCTAAAATCTCCTTCCTGTCCTGCAGACTACTGTGGTGTTGGAAATAATCTTATAGGGGAGTCAGTTCCTGAGCACAGAAGGCTCGCTCAGCGAATTCAGCACGCTCTCCCGGGGAAGACTCAGGGCCACAGGGAAACACCTGATGTCCTTCCGGCAGTCACTCACACCATCTTCACCAAATGCTCTGAATCTGATCATGTAACCAACAGAGACAAAACTCTCTTTACCTCAAAGGTGGTCAATTAAACTCTAACAAATTTAACATCTTGCCAAATGTGTATTATGATAATTTCTGGTAGAGCTTCATGTCTCATCTATTCAAAGAATACCAACTTATTTAAGTCATTAAAAGTTATGTGTAATTTTCATTAATAAGCTTGGAAGGTGAAAAAAAGAAAAAAACGAAAAAGATTCTTTATACAAATCAAAATATGAGTTCATTTTTAATCTTTTAGATTGATGAAAAATAAAATGTTTGTTGATACCAACTGCTGGTGGGAATAGAGAAAAAGGTACTTTTATAACTGGGTGGCAGAAAAATAAACTAGCACAATTTGTCTGCAGGACAATCTGACATTCTCTATTAAAATAAAAAAATGTACATCTAGTTGACTTAGTGATTCCATTATTGGGAACCTAATCTATAGATATATCTACAAACATCCATCAAGATATATCTACAAGGGTATTTATTCGCTGAAACATTTTTAAAGAGGAAAAAAAAAAAAGGAAATAAATAAATCCATAGCACTTTTACATGACAGAATACAAAAAAGAAAAAGGGGGGGGGGGGGTAGATGAATACACACTGCTACAGAAAAAATCTCTATGTTAAAAAAAGCAAGTTGCAGAATAGTACATAACATATATTACTTTGATTTTCAAAAAATGGCAGTGAGAAAAAATGGGAACTCATGGGCTATTTTTTCTTTGCACTTGCCTGTTAAAAAATAAAACCTAACATGTTATTTTAAAAGAAATTAGAGGAAAGAAATTGTAATTTTTAACACATATTCTGAGCACTATTATTAACTTCTAGAGAGATATAAAAAACTTTTAACAGTGGCAATTCTCGGCAGTAGAACTTGGGGGGAAAAAGGGCAGCATACCTGTCAGAACCATTTGTTTTTTTAAAAAAACTATGGGTATATATTGCTTCCATAATTTAAAAAACTACTGCAAAGTAAAAGTACAAAAACAAGTAACAGCAACACTATTAAAACCAAGAAACATAAATATATTAGAAGGTTTCAAAGCTAACTCTTGGAATGAATAAATCTTTGAAAACACTGAGACCAAGTGATTATCAGTCATTCAAATCAAAAGTGAATATACTTCCCATGTCTTCTTCAGAGACTGAATGTCACTTCACCTAAGGGTCATGAGGGCTTTCCCAGGTGACCGAGTACAAGGATGTAAGTGCATCTTCACTCACCTGTTGTTTAAGGCTCCTCCAAGGTCACAGTCACAAGGTCGACATCCATCCAAATCATTGCTTAAGCCCCAGTGTTCTGGCTGCAGAACAGAAGATTAAGCATCTAAAAGTGGGTTCCTGTATTAAATAATAGACTCAGCAAGAAACAAGTTATAGCACGTTTTGGCTATTCCACCGAACATTCATTTGCACTGTGAAAGCAGAAAGCCTACAGAAGAAATGAGTACAAATATTCTAAAACAAAGAAACCCAAGCTGCAGGTCACCGAGATCAGAGAGAGTTACTTACATATAAGCACAAGGTAACATCAGATCAGAGCAGTTTCTTTGCCCTGCAAATAGCCTGAACTCAATAATAACCATGAGAAAGTGGCAAAGATACCAATTTTCTTCATTAGAATTACCCTAGTAGTAGGAGAATTTTGGCAAATATTCGGCAGGCCTTTAGATTTTTTCCTAAGTTCAGTCTGTCAAAAATTTTAAAAGCTCTTCAAGGATTTGCCTGCTTGGAAACATAGCCTAAAGCAGGGACTGTTTCACAACTGGAAGGTGAGGAGATCGATCACCAAGTCCTGAGAACACCGGAGAAAGAAATAAGAAATGGGGCAGACTCTACGTAAGGGAGATCTCTTTGCATCTCAACATATACGTATTTCCTAATGAGCGATAAAAACTAGGTTCACCCATTTAAATCAGACTTTCAGAAATTTAAGAATCTATCAGGGTATATGCAAGTATGCATATTTAGTGATCATAACTGTAGTATGGGTTCAAGTAGACTTCCTTTCACATATTATAAAAGCAATCATAAAAATGTTACGAGATACAGACTAATTTAAAAAAATTACTCTCATAATTATTTTACCTGGAATCAGCGAACTTTCTGGTATATTTCCTTCCAGAGTTTGTTTTTCTTGATGAAATTTTTTCCTACATTATCAAGATATTACTCATATTCTGAGTACTTTTTATACCAGCATCAGCATTTCCTCATGTTATTGTAATTTTCAGTGGCAACCAAGTATCACACTGTATAGAAGCCCTCAGATTTACTTAACTATTTTCTTTATTGTTGCTTCTAAGTTTTTTGCTATGATTAATAAAAGATGCAATGACTTATTGGGTGATCACTTCATAAGGTATATAAATGTCTAATCACTATGTTGTATACCTGAAACTAATATAATATAGTATGTCAACTGTAATTGAAAAATAAATTTAAAAAAAAGATGCAATGAGTCTTCTGGTGAATACATCTGAGTCTGATTTTCCGATTATTAGGTAGAGCCCCAGAAGTGTGATTACTGTGTCAAAGGGTATGCACATTTCTACAGGCTACTGATACATATCTCCAAAATGCTTTTCAAAAAGTATGAACCAATTCGCATTTCCATCAGCAGCTTATGAGTACCAGCCCCTCATTTTGTCCTAATAGTAAGCATACTCATTTTTTAAAACTTTTGTTAATTTTGTCTGTAAAAATGGTATGTTACTGTGGTTTTCTTTTACGATTCTAACAGTGATGGTGAATATCTTGTCAAAATTATTCATTAGTAATTCCTCTTTTGTAAAGTATCTACGCATGTCTTTTAACATTTACATATAAGGGTGATGGTAGAATTTACAATAGCGAAAAGCATTTTCTGTTAAAACATGTCATATTCACAAACTACACATCCATGTAATCAAGATTTACCTACCAGACACTGGTCACAATGCTGTCCTGTCACCAGACGTTTACAGTAGCAGTAACCCCTGTCGGAGTCACAAGGATTCCCGCCAGGGATCGTTCCCAGAGGATTGCAAGCACAAGCTTTATTAAAGAGAACATGAAGTAAAGAAACATAAACCACAGGAGTCTGAAGTGGTAGTCTGGATTTAGAATTGCAAAATAAAATGGGAATTATGAGAACTCCTAAACTTTTCAACAAATATACTTACATTTACAACCAAATGGATCTTCGGCACTTAAACCGTAGAAGCCTTCTTTGCAAATATCGCAATGTTCTCCTTCCACGTATAATTTACACCGACACTGACCAGCAATGAGGCCAGCAGAAAAATCAGTGTAACTGTCACAGATTCCCCCATTTTGAGAACCAGCTGGGTCACAGGTACATTCTACAAAGAATGAAAAGCACCAGGTGACATGATGTATGTTTGTATAAGTACATATATTCCTTTCATCCGCCAGATGGCACAAAAATAGACTAAAAAAGGCTAGACTACCAAATAAATTCCACTCCCAGCATCCTGCATAGCAGAGAAAATAATGCTGGGTCTGATGCCCATACTATGAGTTCTGAAAGAAGGATGCTAACTATCAGACTCTTCAAACTGAAGGATGACCTGAGAGAGGTCCCACCTCATGACCTTTTCCCACATGACCTTTACCCACGTACGTTCACAGAAATTAGGATCTCGGATGTCCCTCTCCGGGTGTTGGTAGTAAAACGGCTTGCATTGCTCACAGTTGCGTCCCATTGTGTTGTGCTGACAGTCATCACACACTCCTCCACTGACGTTTCCAGTAGCCAAGTAGACTGCCATGTCAAAGTGGCATGAGCTGGCATGTTCATTGCAGTTACATTCTGTGTGACAAGACCAATATCAAGAAAAGCCTTTTAAATCTATTTATCAATGGAAGCTGGGGTTGGTAGGAAGGAAGCTTATTTTGGAAAGTAGGGACAAAAGTTCAGGCAAAACAGCAATTAACAAGAAAGCACCTGTGATGAAAAAAGACACATCCACTTACGATATCAGCTTAAATCCTAAATCATGCTGGAAACCTTTGAAGTGTGAACTTTATGAAATAAATTCAATAATTTGCCCTCTTTGGAAGAGAATGGGCTATAAAAAGTTGAAAACCTTTGGGGAAAGTCTTCTTGGAAGCTTATTGACAGGAAGGCTGTCATTGCATGGAGGGTTCCTTTGGGTCCTGCTCAGGGGGATATGGAGATATATCTCTCTGGAGGATTTTCTAGGCAGTATGTTCCTAGAAAAGCCTCTTTGGGCTGCCAGCTTTGAGGAATAAGGTAGGAAAGTCCTGATTCCCCTCCTCTCCATTCCCACCACCACAGTAGGCCAGTAATTCTCTTTACTGAGAATTATGGTCTGCTTAACAGCCATCCGGCCGGATTGAGTGCAGTCTGTTCCTATTCTCGCCTATTTGGCAGAGTTGTTTTGGTCTAACCAAGCTTTAATCATCTCACTCTCATAGTCAACAGTCCACACGGATTCCTTTTATCTTCTCACAATGAGGCTTAACTCAGCTTGGTTTTCATGGGGTTCTACCCTCTAGCCTGATCTGTCTCCCCCTGTAACACTATGTCCTGTAGAGAGGGTGTCTTATCTGCTGATGTATCCTTGGGGTCTAGCAGAGTATTGCTCTTGATACACTGGTTGAATTAAACTTTGGGATCATTTCCCAGCATAGACTATGGTGGTCACAAGAATGTCCTTGGGGCCTTGTGCTAAATGTTGTTCTCCTTACCTGAGGTCCCTCCCACCTCCCCCTCCCCCTTTCTTTTTTTCTTCTCTTTACCTAAACAATCTTAACTATTCACCAAGAGTCAACTGGGTTGTACTTACTAACAAAACCTTGACCACTCCAACCTTCACTGCTTTCTTGACTTCTAGAACAGCCCTTCTCAGTGGGGGCAATGGCAGGCATACTCCTCAAGGGGAGGATAATATATTAGAATCACTGTGTGTGGGGTGGAGAGGGGTGGCAGTGTTTCAGATGACACCCCTGCTCAGAGAATACCACTGGGATGGGTGGATGGATAGATGGATGGATAGATGGAAGTAAGCTGGAGGCTGCAGCTGGGCTGGTAAATGAACAAGCTCAAACACTCTAACTCTGTATCTCTTCAACCTTAATGCTCTACCATGCCATATTTTTCAACCATTTTTTCTCTCATGGTCATGTTGCCTTAAAAAACAGGTATGGTGTCAGGGAAAACATAACTGTCTTCTACTCAATCTGCTCAACATACAATGCTGCTCAGTAAATATTAATTTATTTGAGTGCATATTGGTTTCCTAGGAGTATCAGGGTGAAGCTGGGAAAAGGGTAGTAACTTTTCTTCCTTTTGCAAAATAGTGTACTATTATCATACCTCTAACCAAAAAATGAATACTGGGGTCTGAATTGATTCAAAATGTCCCTTCAACTGAGACTTACTTTTACAGGCATTGCTGTTTCGACCTTCAGCAGGTCTCCATGGTAAATCATGGTAGAAATCCATGCACAGTTCACAGTTCAAGCCCTTGGTATTATGCCTGCACATGCAGTGTCCATGAACCTTGAAAGTTATACGAACAGGAAAGAACAAAGTAAAAGATATACTAATGGTCAGATTTTCACCATGATCAATGGAGAACATAAACCCCTTTTCATACTAATCCTAATCTCTAGAGCATCACATTGAGTGTTTCTTTGTTTTTATTTTGTCCCCCTCCAAATGAATGCTATCTGTCCTGTTGATGGCTATAACACCAACCTATAGAAATAGTTCCCATTATATAATGGATACTCAATAAACATTTTATGAAGTATCAATGAAAAGAACCCAGATGAACAAAATTAGTAACTTAAAAAATTTTAAAAAGAACAAACTATTTCAGAGTTAAAAAATATGATAGAAACCAACAAAAATTATAATGCAGAACTAAATGTATACACACCACTTGGGAAGCAACTCACATTGCTGTACATTTCACCACCATGCCATGTAAATTTTGTTCTTACTTCAGGCACAGTACTTAAAATTTTTTTCAACCAATTATTTTACATTTCCATTTTTCCTTTTACTTTTTTTTCTTTTCAGAAAGGAAATATAAATCTCAGAAAAAGATATTAATTCTTTTTATGAGGGCCCATGATGTATTATTTTGCATTGTGTTACTGCAAGGCATGCTGAAGCCTGAGGCACATAAACAATAAATTCTTTCAGTCTACCGAATATGCACACATGTGAGCAACTCACCTTAACAATAGTTTCTATAGAATGGAATTCAGAAATGGGACAGACAGGTTGACCTTGGACCCACTTTGACAGAAATGCAGTTAACAGAAGTCTAAAACCTGTCATTAAAAGTAGTTTCACATAGACTGAAAAACAGTTCCAAAGCACATACCACAGGACTGTATAGTTCCTGAATAAATAGTCCACATACTGTGAGATGTGTGACAGTGACATGATACAGTGACACAGGACTGTATAGTTCCTGAATAAATAGTCCAACATACTGTGAGATGTGTGACAGTGACATGACCAGCTACATACCAAATTAATTACACTGAAAAGTAAACCAAATCTTCATAACATTCTCTGAAATATATAGCAACAAGATTAGGAAACATCTTCCCTTTAGGCTCTGTTAAAAATTCAACTTAACGCAATAAATTTCTAACTGTAGTAGAAGGAAGGCAGAAGTTTTAGAAAGTTGAATACACTCAATCTTCCGCCTTCTTAGATGAGGACCAACAAACTTTGAAAAGGCAAACAGCAAGTCAGCAAGGTGCATCCTTCATCAAAGAGGGAGACCCACAGTCTAGTGGAAGGAACCCTGGGGCAGAGTCAGGAGAGCTGGATTTGAATTTCTGTCTGCCATGTACTTACTAAATCCCTAATAAGGATTCTAATAAGGATTGCTGGTTTAATAACTCCTGTCTGGCTTAAAAATTCTATGGATCTATAAGAATTACCAGTTTGCTTAGAAGCTGGTAAAATAACCTAACTTTATCCATTTTAGAAATCACCCAAATCCCCCAATTTAAAAGTATATAATTTGAAAACACAGCATAAAAGTGGGAAAAGAATGAAACTAGAAGATATAAAGAAACAGTCCATTTGATTCCTAAATGATAGCCTATGGTCCTAGGTTCAAAATTTCAGTTTCTTCAGGCTGGAATCAATTTATGCCTTCTAGCATAAAGGCGGAATGCTTGTGATTTTTAATCTTCCCTAAAGTAAAAGAAGATGTATTGCTATTTAGAAAACTTTTTAATCCTTGCTGATTAAAATACCTACTGTAACAGCAGCCCTCAGCTACAATTTCCAAAAAGTAATTCAGTATCTATGAAATCAGCAGTCCTAACATTCTTAGTCCAAGAAAGTCAGCAAAGAGAAAATCAACAATCAACCACCACGACTAACTGTGCAAAGGACTAACTGTAAGCCTGAAAAGAATAAAACCCCTAGAAAACGTGAAAGGCTCACGGTTAAAAATAACTTAAATAGGCTTTTTAAGTTCACCTGTATAAAGGGGCACACCACACAGAGTGCTTGCTTACCATTCCTTCTACTTCTTCATTGACTCCATCCACAGGGGCACATTCACTGGCGTGGCCATAGCAGAAGCAATTTCCTCGAACCACCATGTCATAAACTGCGTAGTAGTACTTTTCTCTGATTTCCATTCTGGAATCCAAAAGGTTATCTCCCAAAGTATGTAGTTTCACAAACTTGATTCTCAAGTTGGTGATTTTTAAGAGGTCTATGAAGGTCACCAAGGAGATGAAAAGTCTGATTAGACAAGCAAGATTTATTTTGCAATTATGCAACATCTTTTCTCGTTATAGAAAGGTATGATAAATAAAAATGGCTTAAGTTAAGTTTACTCCCCTTGTATGATCTAGATGATCATAATAGTAAAGTTTCACATAATGTGACAGTCTCTGGAAGAAAAAAAGCTTACTACCTCCTCCTTAGTTTAATGAGAACGTTTATTCTGTGACAGATTTGTCTGTAGGCTGATGATGTTTCAGGAAGAAGTGTAAAAGTAGAAATATGCAAGAATGTGGTTGCAAGATTGCCAGAATCCACTGGCACATAGTAATCTAAACTATTGCAATACCACCTGGTTCCCACAGCAATTAGTGTCAAGTCTCAAAATCAGAAAATCCATTCAGGTGGAAAAAGTTTTATCAAAGCACCCTAATTCTCATTATTATTATAAAATAGTTAGAAAGAAACATATTTCTGTGTTTATTTTAGATTTCATTGAAATTTCCCACCATTCAGATGAAATTCAAGTTACTAAAATAGATTTAACACTATAAGATAACCACAATCCAGGGATAGAATATCTCAACCAAGTTTTTAAGCAACGTGCCAATCTAAAACTTTTTCTGTCCAAGTTTTATGATATGAATTTACCAATATAATTACTCATATAATATAGTGGCATAAAGATAAAGGAACTTAGTATTAGGATACTGGGGCAAATTATTTTTTCCTAAATATAAGTTACTTGGAGATCAATTTCTCTTATCTTTTCTTTTTCTTGGGTCTATAGACCTATGCTGATTATGGAAGCTGCACTGTCAATTACGTTCTACAGTAACTTTACCAGCTAAGAGCCATTCAACCTTCTCCACCAGTGT
>NW_006494608.1:6310259-6334487 GCF_000325575.1 Pteropus alecto | reverse complement strand
AATTATTTGGTCCCTCTGCCCTCCCACCTGGATCTGTAGGCTGAGACTGCTCTGAAGCTTTACTTTCACTTCTGCTGATGCAGTCTTTTAATTTCTACACAGGGCCACAGGGAATTGGCCCACCACATCAGATACTTTCAAAGCCCACATATGACTTTAAATACTTATAATCTATGCAAAGCTTACAATGAAGACTATAGAAAGAGCTGAGGGTTGAAAAGAGAAAGTGTATCAGTCCATGCATTAAACTTGGGTTCTTTGTAAAATCAAAAACTAAACAGAGAAACCATGGTCTACTGAGCTGAAAAGAATTTATGAATGCCAACATTTCCTCCTCCACGAATGTCTCTGCACAGAAAGAACACAAGCGCTTATTGACAAGAGGCCAAACAACAAACTTGAAGAGCAGCTAGAGTATGTAGAAACCCTTGAACTGATCTTTGTGGAAGCCCTCAGAAGAGCAAATACACTCCCCTCCACTCTCTCCTGCCACATTTAACAACCAAGCCTTGATTGCTGTTCTAAGAGGCAGAATCAATTTTGAAGTGAGTCTCAGAGATCTCAACAATAGGGACAACTAAACAGATATTGTTTCCTTGATTGCAAAGTTAATCAAAAGCATGAACTGCTAAAATGCTTCGTTAATATTGAAATAGATTTTGATGCCTTAGAAGAGAATTAGCAATCGCAGAGAATTGTAATGACAACACATTCTCAAGTCCCATAGATTTCACCTAAAAAGGAGCAGATCATGAGTGAATCCTTTTAGGGAGCCAGGAGCAATTTGTCATAGGAGCCCAGGGGGACATTTCTCACAACTGAATTTTGAGAGCAGGGAGGGTAGGCCTCACAAAGCTCATGCAGAAATAGCACAGGGCTGGCTGTGCCATTAAATAATTTTTTTATAATAGAATGAATGAGTAAATTACAGACCAGAGACAGTCTGAGCCACATGTAAAATTAAGTTAAATGGGGAAATGGCACTCCTCTGCAATATTCCCTGGATGCCTTCCATTCTATTCTTCCATGCTTCAGACTGGGAAGTTCCATGGGGCCTTGGTTAAAAATAAGGCTCTGCTCAGCTGGGAAAGACCAGCCAGAATCAGCCCTGCCTCTGCTAACCTGACTGCACCTTAAAAGCACGAAGGGGAGCCTCAGCTTTTCACTGTGACTACAGGACCAGGTCTAGGCAAGACTTAAGCCACAGCTGATGGCAACATCAACAGCAGCAGTGCAGCTTGAATTTACTGAGCATTTTCTATGGCATGAGGCACTGTGGTAGATGGTTTATATACATTAACTCGTTTTCCCTCCATAGCAACCCTAAGGTCAATAGTACTCTCCATTTACAGATTTAAAGAAACAGAGGCTTAAACAAAAAGTTTTAAGTAAATTACTTGCCCCAGGTGACATAGTTTTAATATGCCGAAACTGGTATTTATTTTTTTTATTGTTGTTGGAACTGGGATTTAAACTCAAATCTGTCTGACTCCAAAGCCCATTCTTTTAATCAGTGAGAATTTTGCCTCCCAAGATCAAAAGGTAATTCTGAAAAAAGATAAGCATAGTTGTTGAATGCTGCAAAGAGCTTTCAACTGAGAATCATAACACATGGCTTTAGGATCTGACCATGTCACCCTATACATGTTTTCCAACTCTCTAAGCCTCAGTTTACTCATCTGTAAAGTGGAAATACAGCCCTCACCTTATTCAGCATATTGAGCATGGCTGAGACCTCTGGTTTCCCTCCAGTACTTTCTTCTTTTCTTGTTTGACAATAAGAGCCCTAGCCTAGAGTTTGAGGGAACACATGGCCACCTAGCTAGAGATGCTTCCCAGAGTCACCTGCAGTATAGCCATGTGACTAATTTTGGCCAATGGGATGTGAATAGAAGTTATAACAGCTTTTGTGTCACTTGCCCTTCATTCCTCCCCTCCCACAGGTTGGGACAAGAACATGGTTTTGGTCCAACTCTACCCATGTAGACAACGATTATAAGACAGAAGGAACCTGGGTAATCTAATGGCTACAGTTGCCAGATTCAGCAATAAAAATACAAGATGCTCAGTTAAATTTGAATTTCAGATAAACAATCATTTTTTAGTATGTGTCCCAAATATCACACGGAATATAGTTATACTAACTACAAATTTGCATGGGATATACATGTACTAAAAAACCAATTCATTGTTTATCTGCAGTTCATATTTAATTGGATGTCAGTCTGTATTTTATCTGGTAAGCCTACTTTTGGCAATTGAACTACTATTCTCTGAAAATCCCTCTGGGTGATTTTGTAAGAGAGAAATAAACTTCTATTTATTTGAACCATGATATTTTGGGAGGCACTTTGTTACAACAGCTTAATCTGTAACCTAATATATGAGCATATAAATACACACACATATATATTATACTGAGCAATAAAATAAGGTATTACGACCAGCATAATTGAGTACCTATGACATAAATTTTTTACTCTTATCAAAATGTGTTTGATAAGACGAGAACTTTGATTATTGTCAATTTTGAGAGCCTCTGGTGGAGTACTGCAGAGAAAGAAAGAAATGAAGAGCATGGATTTAGCACTAAATATTTAGATTCTGGTTTGCAGTGCTCTCTGGGTAAGAGTTCTTCCATGATAGCTGTTTTCCATCAAACTTTTATTTGGAAACAAGCTTACTCTGTATCCCTGGACTATATGGATCTTCTATTTTGAAAGCAGGATCTAAAGCACGAAATATCACCTAAAAATAGATATAAGAGTAATTGGTATTTTTGCAATAATCAAAAACAAGATTTGCAAATAGAATATAATACCAACAAAGCAGACAAACCTCTCCTTCTGTCGAAGGTTCAATGTCAGAATATCGGGAATCACAAATTATGTCATCGACCTTTTTCATGGGGCCAGTTGAAATGCCTGGAAATGAGCTTTCGCAGTCATAAGCAAAGTATCTGTACACGCCCCAGGTTTTTCCAAAGTCAGACGATCGTTCTATCAGCATAGCAGCTGGACGGAATGTCTGAAGGCAGGGTGGAAAAGGCTCATTTGATAATTTTCAGTGGTAATCTGTTTTTTTTTTTTTGAAATCTCAGATGAAAATATCACTCAACTGTGCGCCACAAACCCTGACTGCCTATGGTTGGTATTTTAGACCCTGGCTGGATTTCAAATACTTCAAGCTGTTCCATGGAGTCTCTTCTTGCAAGTGTCTAGCCTCTAAATTTCACACTTTTTCCCACCCTACCAAAGATTAGTAAGTTGTTTCTCTTTAGAAGCTGATTACAAACAGGCATTAATAGCAGACAAGTTTTGGTATATTTAGTCGCCAGGCCCATAATATAATTGGTTAGTTTGAGTGCTTATTCTTTCATTTGTTCATTTTATCATTCAATATACATATAATGACTGCTACTCGTACCAGACAGTGGTCTAAATACTGTAGATAGTCCACTGAGGTACCAATATGGGTATAAGTCATATACGACATCACACATCAAACACCACAGTAGAGTCACATGTGTTATGCTTGGGGAAAACAAGAGGAAGGAATTACTAACTCAAAAATCTGGGGAATCCTGCAATTCCACTCCTAGCTATACACTCAAAAGAAATGAAAACAGGGACTCCAATGGATATTTGTACATGAGTGTTCACAGCACATTATTCACAATAGCCAAAAAGTGGAAATAACTCAAATGCCCATCAGCAGATGAACGAATAAATGCAAAGTGCTGTATGCATGAGATGGAATGCTATCTGGCCATGAAAAGGAGCAGAATTCTGATATTTCCTACAACATAGGTGAGCCTTGAAAACAGTATAGCAAGTGAAATAAGCCAGGCACAAAAGGACAAACATTGTACAATCCCACTTACATGAAATGTCTTGAATAGTCAAGTGCACAATGACAGACAGTAAATTAGGTTTCCCAAGGCTAGAGGAGGGGCCAGTGAGGAGTTAGTGCCTAATAGGAACAAAGTTTCTATTTGGGGTGATGAAAAAGTTCTGGAAATAGATAGTGGCAACGGTTACATAACATTGTGAATATACCTAATGCCACTGAACTGTATACTTAAAAACGGGTAAAAAGGCAAATTTTGTGTTATGTATATTTACTACACAGAATGCGAGGGAATGCTTCAGAGAAAAGATGGATCTTAAAGGAGTTAACCAGGTGTTTTCCAGGCAGGGATGGAGATGGCTACAGATGACAGAAGAGGTCAGTTGGGGCAGGGCAGGAAGGGATTTGCTAAGGGGTTTACTTAATTTTCATGCAATGAAAGAAGAACACTGAAAGATGTAAGTGGACAGAATGAAATGATCAGAGTGCACTTTAGAAATATAACTCTGGCAGAGATCCTGGACGTGGACAAACCAAGAGACAAGGAAACCAAATAATAGGAAAAAAATGAAGGTCTTAAGTCAAACATTATAGTTTGGATAGAGATAAAGGGATAGAACTGAAAGCTCTGAAAGTTTAGTGAAAGTAAAATGTATTGAATTGTACTTGGTGATCAATCTCCCTTTCAGTGGAAAGGGAGGGAGAGAAAAGAAACATGGGCACCTGAGCCTGGGTAGCTGGAGGGACTGTGCTGCTAATAACCAAGACACAGAAGCGATGTGAAGGCAGCAAAGGTTAGTGCTCCAAGAAAATGCATCAACGAAGGGCTAGACAAAGAAGGAAAGTGAGCGATGCCAGGAACTTTAATTACATTATTTCATTTAATCTTATTATGGGCTGAATTGCATTCTCCCCAAATTCTTATATTGAAGAACTAACCCCCAGAACCTCAGACTGTGACTGTATTTGGAAATAGGATCTTTAAAGGGATAATTAAGGTAAAATTAGATCATTAGAGTGGGCCTTAATACATTGTTACTGGTGTCCTTATAAGAAGAAATTAGGATATAGACATGTTCAGAGGGCAGACCAGGTGAAGACATAAAGAAAAGACAGCCTTTACAAGTCAAGGAAAGAAAGAGGCCACAGAAGAAGCCAACTCTGAGGACATCTTAATCTCAGACTATTGTCAAAGCCACCCAGTCTTTGGTACTTTGTTATGGCAGCACTAGGAAACTAATACACCCTCACAACACATTTGTTGTACTGATGAGGAAATTCAGATTCAGAGACATCAGATGACTTGCTAGCTATCGGTAGAGCTTAGATTCAAATTCAAGCTAAATTAAAACCAGACCTATCTTTCTGCCTCACTGGCTAAAATGGCATAATAGAAGGCTGAAAGTGGATGTCAGAGAGGAAGGACTAAAAAGACAAGAATTCTGGGAACTGAGGCAGGACAGAGGTTTAGGAGGGTGTGGTGGACAGGGTCAACTGAAAAAAAGAGATGAAGCAGAATGAGCACTAAAAGTAGGTGAATACTTCAACACTGATCAACAGGGTTAAGTGCATTTGGAGAAGTGGACATTGGATTACAGTGGAGAAAAGATCAAGAAAGTTAAGCCAACTTAGCAAACGGAACCTGAACAAAAATACTTCTGAACTAAAACCAGTGCTGGACAGAAATTTGGATAACAGCTAATGGTGAAAGCTAGTACATTTCAGACCTTTTCTTGCCTTCCTTAATAATCCTAATGGTCTTTTTCACTGATAAAAGGAGAGAAGGGTAAGAATATGGAAGGTCATATTTTGACAGGTTCTTTGACTTATTCACTTACTAGTTGATCCAGTTGATATTTTTTTTACTTATTCAGGAATACAAGAAAATGATACTTTATTTAACTCCAGTATTAGATTAAGAATTTTAAAGTAAGGGGTGAAAACTCAATAACTAAGTGAACCAGGGCAAACTTCCCAGGCGAGCAGGGTCCTGGGTGGCATCGCTTCGAGAGAGACTAGCCTGATGTCTGTCACAACGGAGCAGAGAGGAAAAGCCTTGCAGCCAGTCCTGGCTACGCTTCCTTCTCTCTCCTTTCTGGAAATTTCTTAGTCCCAGAGGGCCACTGATGAATTATCCAATTTCCTGTGGAGTTAAGAAACTGCTGGAAACCAGAATAACACATTTTACCTACAAAACACAAGGCTTTCCACATTCTTTGTTTAGTCACCATCCTTTAGAGTCCTCACATTACTGCACAGTTGCCTCTGACTTTACACTAAATAAAAGAGCTATGAATTTGGAAACATCTGGCTATATACAAAAGCATACTGTGTATATACGAAATGAATTTTGCTAGCCGAAGAAAACCCAATCCATTTAGCAATCAGCCATCTTCATGGCAGACTCAGAAAAGAACACATATTCTTCATCCTCATCCCCTTCCTGTCCTCAGTACTCTTAATGGTATCACCACCCTCCTAGTTACTCAGATGGAGTAACTTCTAATCTTTCTAATCTTTCTTCTTCTAATCTTTCTTCAGTTATGGCCGAACCATTGATTCTAAGGGGTCCAGCTGACTTCCTTAGAAAACAGACTCCTCCTTTCTCTGTGTGATGATTATCAGAGGCAGCAGTAGAAGGGGGTAAGGGGATATATGTGATCTGAAAAAAGCTCTCCAAGTAATGCTTCCAGGACACCTGGGCTTCAGGAGGCAGCTTTCTCCTGCCAGAGAATCACAGACAGACTCTGCACTGACCCAGCCCTCCACTGACACTGACCATACGAGAGTCCCCAGTATTGTCCCAGGCCCCCCTTTGCATTTCCTCTTGGCTCCCTCCCTGAAATACAGGTCTCATTTCTGTCAGGTTAACGGCTGCCTATTTCTTATTAAGTTTACACTCCCCAGGAAGGAATCAAGGTGCTTATCATCTTACTTCTTTTCCTCAGCTCACCTCCTAGCTCGGGGCAAACTTACATTGTACGTGCTGAACAAACCCTGCCCGAATGGTCCCACCACCAGAGCTGTGCTCTCAGACTGTCTCCTCTGCCCAGAACGGCTTTCCTTCCACCTCCTCCCACTGAAATCCTGCTCACTCTTCCAGGCCCAGGGTAAGTGCAGCCCCAGTTCCCTCCTCATGAAGCTTTCTCTTGTATTCCAGGCTAAAGTTAAGCTCACCCTCTTTTGTGTTAATGTTCATTGTCCGAACTTCTGCCACAGCACTTAGTGCATTCTGTCACGTATTATAAGTTGTTTCTCCCCTGGAAGACTGGAAGCTCCCAGAAAGCAGTAACCACTATCTTTAAAATATCCCATAATGCCTGAAGCAGTTTTTACAAACAGAAGATGGTTAGATTCATTTATTCATCGGTGAATATTTGTAGAGCAATTACTAAGCATCATCATATAAAAAAGCAACCACATTCCCACTATAGGCCAGGTAGCAAGATTATCCCTACTCCCAGAGCAGAGGGGAATGTCACCCAACCCTATAAAACAGGTGTTATTATTCTTCCCACTTTACCCAGGGGAAGCCAAAGATCTGGCCACACTTGTCAGTAAGGGGCAGAATGGGGGTTTGCATCTGTCTGTCCAACCCCATCGAGGTTGCTTTTCATACATAAACTAGAACTCGAAGGATGAGTTCTCTCCCACAAACTAAAGTCTGACACATTGTACCCATCTTCACATCTCAGTTTAGTCTCCCACCTCCTCTTTTTGACCTTCTGCACTTCCATGCAGAATTTCACCTTTGGTCCACTGTATTCCCTTGAATAAGTTTCAACTACAGAATATGTGCCCAAAGGACTTTGAATATAAAGAAACTCAGAACTATCCATGTATGTAAACAGATGTCCTTTCCTAAATAAAAAAAAAATAGGACCATCGACATTAATAAAGATGACTGAGTATATTTAGGTGTCACATAACATGAAAGCGGCATCCTCATGCATGGCTGAGTTTTAATTCCAACTGCCAGGTTGAGTATATGATCAATGAAGGGACAAGAGGTATGTTTAGCGGAAGCCCTCCCGCCCCTCTCAGTATCAGGTGTCACGGAGTAAACCTTCCATCCCAGCAGTAACAGCAGGTTCCTGAGGAGGTGGGGGCAAGGGGATGAAGAGCTGGGGCCTGGGAACCGGCAGCCCAGCCTCTCTCCCAGCCTCCCTCCATCAGTTTTGACCCCCGCCCACCCACGGCCCCAGCCTCCCAGGCTTCAGTAGAGGACGCAAGTGAGACTTTTATGGCTACCTGCCCAAACAGTAAATTTATCCCTGGCACCTTTTCCTAACTTGAGAAGGTATAGATAAGGCCCCCGACTCCAACTGAAAACTATTCACAAGTGATTTTAATTTGAGAAGCAATACGTAAATTATGGGGTTTGTGTGCACCAACATGTACTCTAAGCCATATGAAGTCTGTCATTCCCAGGCAGCTGCTTAAGGAGAAACAAAGGGACTTTGTATGGAGACATTCCCTAGTCCTGGAGTCATTTTACATCTCTAAAAGAGAAAGGATGAGAGAAGCCACATTTAAGAAGGTACACACATTTTTTAAGGAACTGTAAAACTGTTCCCACAGATTTTGCAAAACCTTGGAGACTAAAGATAATACACTTCCTTTTCAGTTACCAAACTCGGCATTAAATCATCAAGCCAAGCGATTAGGGATTTACTGTCCAGATGTTTTATGGTGGTTTGGGAGAGAGTCAGACCTGCCTCTGTCCATGGGGAAATAAAAAGATTTCTCATTAAAAGTTTACCGTTGAATTACCTTAGAATAGTGGGTTTTTCTACTTATTGCCACAAAGACAAGAGAGTTTGTTAAGTGTAGTTATTCACGCCCATGTTTTTAAAAACTGCTCAATTATCCCAAGTTATTGCAATAATAATATTTATGTTCCCATTTATATCAACTCAGAACAGATATCAGTTTTAGGGAATTACACAGTGTTCTCATGTGTCATTTGTGAGAAATTTATGGATTCCTTACCTTGAAGGTCATTATGAGATGAGTAAAATGGAATTCTGCTTCCAAATCCAGTTGGATGGTTACATTTTCCACACCTATAGATTTTTAAAAAATAAAAAAGGAAATAGTAAGGTAAACAGAAACATCTGTGAACAGTTGAGACTATTTTCTTAAATTATCTTTATGCTCTCATAGAAACCCTCTTTGCCTTCTATTTTAAGCTGAAGCCGCAGATAAGATAATGACAATAAACCTCTGTCTTGATTTAGGTGGTAAAGCACATATCAGAAGGATCCTCCCGTCTTCATAAATCCTTTTGGGGCTCAACGTGTTGAATCTGCCCACTAGAACAAGGCATCTGGCAGAATGCCTATAGCTGCTGTCAAGGACATCTTTACTTAAGAAACAGTGAACCATCTTCCCAACTCACTAAGCCAAGAGGCTCACCAAGGATAAAGAAAAAAAGGGGCACTTCCTGTGCACAGCAAGGGTTCAACTGACAGTCTGAAGAAGAACAGAGGCACAATCCTTCTCTAGGAGAAACACAAATACTCCTTTTTGTTTCTATTCAGCAGCAAGGAAAATAAATAAGAGTCTACCACATATGCTGGTTATGCTCCAATTTAGAAAACCCCAGCCCTGATGGGGAAGGCGTTGGATGCATTTCCACAACTGAGAAACAATGCCAAAGAGACAAAGAGCCAATCCAATAAATAAACTGGCCCAGACAAATATTAACATCTTGCCTTTTGGGGAGAGCCTGAACAAACAAATGAGCCTTTGCATCATGCACTGAGGGTCCATCAGACACGCCTTAACACACAAAAAAGGCCACTGGAATTCCAGAGGCGGAGAATACCTCCACCCCAATCCGTTAGGCCCTGGAGCCTGCCTGTTTGGTAAAAGAGACCTTTCCACCTTTCCTGTGCTTCAGAGAGCTTTTAGGGTCCATCTTCCAGAGCAAAAGAAGTCTTACATACAGGAAAATAGGAATGAGTGAGAATGAATTATGTCACCAGCTGGCATATTTTCAGGAAATCAGTAGAACTTTTGAAATGAACTCTCCTGCTGGAAAACTGCCAAATCAATTGGAGAAGAAGAGGAAATGGTCACTGGAACGGATATGAGTTAGTTGGAATGTTAAAGAAAAATATTATAATCATACTAACTTTATCTAAATTACTAAAAAGAACCATATCATAAACCTACTCTGAACATTTTTTTCAAGTGAAATGTTAGCTAAGCAACTATATGTCTCTCCTCATCTAGGCTTTTAAAACCCTGCAATATTTGCTCAAAATGAAGAGATAATGAAATAATGTAAAGTACAAACAAGACTAGCACCACTTCTGTAACATAAGAACATATGCTGCAATGTGTGCCCTAAAAGCACATTCCACTTTAGATTCATAACCTGATAAAGCACAACGGTTTTTTTTTTTTAACATGAGAAGAAAATTCCATGGAGAAAAACAAGATCATTATTCCACAGTATATGTGATTCCTGTCAGACCTAGGAACAGATCATCACAAAGGGTAAGTTGGAAGTAGATATAAATGCCAGGCCCAATTCTATGCCCAGGCACTGATTATTTAATGCTATGTAAAGCTCTACTTGGACAAAACACAAATCGGACCTATTGTTATTGTCTCCTGTCGTCTCTCTGTTGTCTGATAGTTCACAATTAAGTTTTCATAAATCCCATTTATGAAGAAAGTCCTTAATTGTGAACTATCAGACAACAGAGAGACGACAGGAGACAGTAACAATAGGTCCGACTTAGTCCATCAGTCTAATCTCCTCTAATCTTATGTCATAGGGTAAGAGAACTCAAGCCCCTCTAATTGAAAATCCCTTCTTTCTGGCACTTAGCCTCCTTGCCACACAAATTAAAAGCTGTAGAAATTTATAAACTCCTGATGCAAGCAAGAAGTTCCCCTCCTTTAGAACAATAGCACATGATGAAAGATTTTACTGTCTACCACCTGAAATGGGAACAGTATCAGTCCTCACACTGAGACATCCTTCTTCCATCTTCTCATTTCACTAGAAGAATGTGAGCAGTCAGGAAATGCTCCTGTTCTGTTTGTAATAAGCTTTATGCTATTTCAAAAGTCCTCTGTGATTCAGGTGCAGATTTACAGAAGCTTCTCTTTCATGCTGAACTATCAACCAAGCTATTTTCCTATAAAAATAGGGCTCTAACTGATGCTTTCTGAGGACCAGTCTATCTCAGTCAAGCTGGTAACCAATGGAGTGCCAAAGCCAACCAATGAAACCAACAGTCTTCTAGCAAGCACGTGAGAGTTCATAGTCAATGATGAGGAATTCTATTAAAGGAGTTCTTTATAGAATGATGAATGACTGTGAACCTCCAAAAGCTTCTTGGGGCGCGGAGGGGTGCAGATGTAGTAGGGTCTATGCTTTCTATGGCCAGGCTTAGGTTCACTTCTGAGAGCCCTTTCTCATAATTTTTTTTTTTTTTTTAAAAGATCTACACAATTAACAAACACAATAACTTTATCTTTATTCCCCAAAGTTCAGCATTTGAATTTGAAACAAATGCAAAACTAATTTTGGCTTAGTTTTACAGCAATAGTGACATCACGTTGATGAATTTATTAAACCATACCCAAAAGGCAAAGAAGGGACGAAAGACTGACTTTACACACTCACTGGAGAAATCGACTTGGGGTCATATCCATGTTGACAGAGTCTTTGAAAAATCATGTCCAGTGCTTAGTAATAGTACTATTAAATTTTCTTTAGATAGAAGAAAAGTATTGATAGTGGTGAGGAGTGATTTTGCCCTTTCATTTGGGGTTGATCAAAATGAGAGATGCTACGTTTTGTGGGCCTGTGATAGTACAAGGCCTTACCACACACTCCTCAATAACCTCCTCAAAATGAGGACTACGAAATACTTTGGTCTAGCATGAAAGACTGCTTTCTTGTAGGAAGTGTATGCTTCAGGAAGGATCAGATTTTACCCAGAGAGGTTAGTGCTTCAGGCAGTTTATCTGTCAAAGGCCATGATTACAAGATCAAGGAACCAATAGTAATTATAAACACTCAGGAGCCCATAAACCCCTTCCAAGTGACCAAACACACTCTATGGACTTGTTCCCATACCAACCACATACCATTTTCAGATTGCCACCAAATCTTAAGGCGGTTTGGAGCAAATGTAGTGACCACATTTTCAATGAGATGACTGTCAGGATTGAGGGTCTCATGATAAGGATCTTGTGAATTGCATATGAAGCACTTTTTGTCCTCCTGAAAGCAAAGTTAGTTTCATGAGTCTAGGAAACAATCACACACACCCCAAAACAAAAATCAAGTCTGCAAAACAAATATCAAACCTACCTACCTGCTTCAATAAAAATGAATGTGCCAAAATTATTTAAATGACGTATCACATACCTTTCACTTTAACTTACTGAGTATGGAATTCTCTTGCAAATTTCCTCCTTTTTTGCAAATTCAAGGTCAAAAGTAAAAAAAAAAGCATCGTTTCCATCAGCTAACAGTTTAATCAAAATGCAATTTCTAGGCTTAAGCCTTAATCTCAATAAATAGCTAGAGAAGCTTACTCTTAAAGTAAAATGCAGAAGAGGCATTAGAGAATTTTTATTGACATAAAGCAAACTGAAAATGAAAGAAGAAAACAATTCATTTGGCCTGATTTTCTAAAACCTACATAAGGTAGAAACAAAGTATTAGGCAGAAGTATTTAAGAAGCTTTAAGAGCTACAGAATGAGACTTCTTAGAGTCTACTCTGTACAAGTGGTGAATCAGCAGTAGTGGTGTGCAGGCTACAGACTGCTCAGAATATCTGGGGAAGGAGTACTGGGCTGTCCTATTGTGTTGGCAGAACTATACACTGGACCAGCTCAAAGAATGCCAAAATGGTCCTGAACTGAAATTAAGGTATACTTAGGTTTTAGAGTAGCTTTGAACTTCTCTCTTCTCATCTTCCTTTTCCCTAAAATGGGTGCCACAGCCACCCTGGCAGTGGGTCAGGAGGTTTCAGAGAACCCTCTTTGCATTTCATCATGACAAATAATAAACAGCATAACTTAGTAGTTACCTTTTCCATATGGAACTCTGCTTTCTACCTAGGTTTTCCAAAATGCAAACTATTCTTAAGTTTGAAAATGATGCTAAAATTGAAATCTATAAAGTCCCATGTACTCCTTACAAACATTTAAGCAAGGGTGATATTCTTATGAGGACAATATCAACTGACTTTTACACTTGTATTTATTTAGTTAGCTATTAGTTTTCTCTTTCCTCCCCAAAGGATTTAGAGCCCGGCAAGATGTACTAAAATAGAGAGACCAGAAATCACAGATGCAATGGGACCCTGGACAAAATACGTAAACTTCCTGACTCATTTTTTACATTCACTAAATGCTTGAGAAAAGTGCATGCCCAGTTCCTTTCTTTAGACTCTGGTATCTGTGAAGAGCACTCCACAATTTCATGGCTAATCATGTAAACCAGAGAGTCTGGCTCTACTTGCTTTTAACACAAATAGTCCATTCTCATTCTGGTCAAAGCTGGTTTCAGAATCTGGTGATTCATTTACAGGATGTCCTGGATTCTGAGGTAAATGTTAGCATATATTTTAGGTAAAATACACACGCTAATATTAGAAAAGGTAATATCAACTGCCTTCATTAACTCGTAGTCAAGGAAACTAATACTGAAGAACAATTACCAGAACTTACAAAAAAAAGTTTAATTATAGCCTCCCTTCTAATCATGAGGAAGCAGTCTAGACATTGCTGCATAAACCTGGAAGCAAATGAGTGGAATCCACTTTACCACATTCCTTGGACTTAATTTATCAGATCTCCAGAAAGGGCTCTCTTTCTGCTTGTAAAAGTGACTCCATGTTAAGGAATCTGTTGTGCAAACCACAGCACCCTGTGTCCTACTCCCAAAGGGCAGGTATACAAGTGGGTGAAGTGACCAAAATTAGAGCAATTAGCTTGGAACTTGCCCAGCATGTGAGACTAACATCTTCCACTTGCCTTAGAGATATCACTCTCCTTTTCAAACATCAAGGAAAGGGATTCTGATTCTGGACAGTTTACACTTTGTGTTTTCTTTTTAAATTAATTTTGACTTTGTAAAAATGTGACTTCTGAAATATAAAATCTGGTTCTACTTTTAGAAATAGATAACATCCTGAAATTTCATTTCAGTCCTCATCTATGACGGTACCATGAAAACTAGAGTATTATGAATAAGAAAGCATCTGATCCTAATATCTAATAGGGGTAAATGGGAAAACAGCACCCAATGAGGAGAGGAAAACAGGTTTAGTGATTGGAGTGACCTATAAAAAAAAGAGGATGGACGCCTTTTTTATACATGTTTCCAAAGGCGAAAGATTACTAACTTACTTACACACACACACACACACACACACACACACGGCCATATGGCTATTAGAGCTGTGGGTCAGTGAACAGGGCAGGGGCGAGGTCGGTCTACAGCCCTGCCTTTCCATACCGCCGGCAGTGGTGTCGGGCAGGAAACGTTCGGGGGATGCAACTGTGCAAACTGAGGTGGGCAAGAGGGTGAGCTACTAGCCTAATCCCGGGCCTCCCTGGCTGGCCGCATTTCCTATCTGGAGAGCTGGCAGGATGCGGAGTCCCCTGGGCCTGCCTGCCCCTTGCGTCTGGGCTGGAGGAAGCGCTCGCAGAGCGTCCAGCTGGGCTGTCCCCCGGGCCCTCTCACCTGAAGGTGGCTGACGATGCAGTAAGGCTCAGGGGTGTGCAGCCCGCACGTCGAGGTCACCGAGAGCTTCTGTGCTCGGCCGATGAGAAGGTCGCCGGTGGCTGGGTAGCAGCTACCCTCCGCGCAGCCGTAGCTGAACTCCGGTTCCTGAGCGAGCACTCCGGCTTTCAACAGGGCTGCACAAGCGTCAGAGGTTGGGGGTTGGGGGAGATAAGGAGCGAGCCTGAGCAAAAGGAACAAGCAGGAGCGGCGACAGAGTGGATTCAGAAAAAAGCAGAATGCACAGAAAAAGAGACACAATGGAGAGATGAGCGAGAGAAAGGCCGGGAAGGCAAAGACGCGGAGAAGAGGATTTGGAAACACAGACACCACCTCAGGTTTGTCCAGCGACCAAGAGCATCGCGCCCACCCTGATCTGCTCCGGGGTAGCAGCTGCGGCCACAAACGATAGATGTGCAGACCTGCCACTCGACGTGACTGGACTTGGATGCAGGGAAGCTGGCGGCCAAACGGCGCACATCTGCGCGCGCGTGTGTATGTGAACCCGCGTGCACGTGCATCCTCGATGTGAGTGCGTGTGTGTACGAGGAAATTTGTGATCGTGGGGGCATGTGAGTGTGTGTGTGTGTACGAGCAAATATCGCGGTGGGGGAGGGCGAGGTGGCAGGGCTCGCGGAGGACATCGCTTTCCCAAGCAAGGGGGAAGAGAACAGTCCCTTGGGCTCTGGAGCAGTTTCAACGCTTCGCCATTCCAGGGAAGCTCCCGATCCAGCTGTTTCTGGCGCCATCCGGGGGCAAACAACGCTGGTTAATTAAATCCACATGGCCCCAGTCTGTTCCCAGGACGAAGTCTGCACTCAGGTCGGGCACTTTCCTGGGAAATGGGCTTCCGGAGAGCCTTCCCCGGCGAGCCCCTTTACCCTGGGGAGCCTGCCTCCCCCGGTGGAGAGCCCCAGCATGAACAGGCCGAAAGTGCAAAGACCCGCCGGGCGGTTGCGGGAGCCTGCGGGATCCCGAGATGTGGGCGCAGAGTCCCCGGGATGCAGGTCCGCGACGATCTTCGCGCGCGGTCTTTAGCCGCCACCGAGGGCGCTGGCATTTAATCCCAGGGCATAATTTCCACCCTAGTCCCTTTCCCGATCCCCCAGGCGCCCTCAAACCTGGGTCAAACGGCATTGGGGTTTTCTTCCCCCATACCCCACCCCCACCCCAACAGACACCGTTTTCTCGGAATTACCTAAGACACTGCAAGCGAACACCTGGAGCAGCCCCATGTCCAGTGCCTGTAGCCAAGAGGACACGGCAAAAGAGAGATCACCAAGTTGCCTGCCCTGTTTTCTCGTGTTCCTTTCTGGAGAGGTGAAGGGGGTAAAAAATAAGGTAAATGTTTAGAGAGAGAAGAGGGGCCCTTCCATTTCCTGCCGCTCCCACGGAAACAGGGGCGGGCAGGCGGGTGGGGAGGGGTAAAATCGCGCAGCCACTTTGTTCAGCTCACCCAGCTGTGCGAGCGCTCTCCCGGCGGCCAGCAGCCCGGAGCCAAAGAAGGGAATTAGAAAGTTTAGCCTTGGGAGGAACCAAGGGAGGCGCCTCTGCTCATGCGCATTTGGAGAGCTGGAGCCGAAGGGGCGGGCGGCAGGAGGCCACAACTTAGTTAGGAGGGGGGGAGGTCTCGGTCTCACCATCCGGGGGAGCTTTTGTTTTAAGTCTGCGTCTTCAGGCTCTGCGGGATTTTGGCTCTTCTGGTTCCCAGAGAGCGGCTGCGCGGCTGCCACCGGGTGCGCGTCCCGAGCCGGGTTAGGGGGTCGGGCTGCATTGGGGCTGTTCTCCGAGGAGGTGTTCAGAACGCCTGGCGTGGGGAGGCTATTCGGGACCTCCCGCGCACTCGTGCAATTTACATTTGTAAGGAGTGAGTCACGAAAAGGTGCCTAAGGCTACAAACTTTTGCATTGCGCATTCAGGGAAGGCACTCAGTTAACCCTTTTGAAAGAAGGTCGACCTTTCTGGCTTGTTCCTGGGAAAGAAGCGAACCCTTAAGTACCTCTGAGATTTGGCTAGGCGCGACAGCTATAATGTCTTCATACGAGGGAAGGAAACTGCTCTTCACTATGCTCCCTTTGTGCACACATTTATCCGGGGCCTGCCCAGGTGGCAACGGCATTGAATTACCCATCTGATTCTGTTTTAAAAGTCTACTTCGTACATAAATCTAGACGATGGCTCTAATTCAGATCATTTCTCAGACGACACTTTTGTTAAGTGACACCTTTCTCATCTCACCTTGACAGAGTTGACTCAGTCACGAAGCTGGAAGTCTCTCCTAAGAGGCACTTCCTCACAATCTCCACAAGCACCACCTCCGCAATTCTAGAGAGAAACTCCATGGAACAATATACAAATGATGAAGCCAGGGAGAGGACCTCTAATGAAGTGTCTTAAACCGGCAGTGTGTGACCCGCCTAATTAAATAAGATAAAATATAAGCTCACTCATCTCCTGGGGGTTGAAGAGGGAAGAGAGGCGGATGACAGAACTCTGCCACCATGCGAATTAGCCCAATTCTGCGGCGTGAGCAATGGATAGTCAAGGCTTGAGCTTTCTTGAGTCTCGCTCTGGGAAAAAGTGCCCGGAACCAGGGAAGTGTCCTTAGTTGTTAGTCCAGTCAGGAGAGTTTGCTTGTTTTCTAATTAATCACTCCAGAGAGGTTTAAGTGGCCAGTTGGTCAGTTTTTAACTTAGTTGTAATGAAATAGGGCTCAGGAAAGTTTAATCATTAGACCATAGAGTACGCTGCTTTATGAGTTTATAAACATGCTTTCTGCTGCAGGAGGCAGGAGCCTCAGGTCTTGGTGATGCATTAATTATTCACCAAAGTGGCACTTGCCCTCCTGCAGACTCTGACTGATGGTCAGGATCCTAGGTGCTGACAGCACTGAGAAAGCAGAGGTGCTGTTGTGAGGTCTAATGTTGCAATGGAGGGTCTTCAGAGCTTAAACTATTAAAAGGCAAATCCCTTTTCCTCTTGTCAAGTTTTTAATACTCTGGGGCAGAGTTGCTTATTACAGTTTTTCACCCATTCGAATTGCAAGCATCATTCCTGAGACTGGCCTCTGCTTTCACAGCGGGGGAGGCCTCCCTGCTATGTGGCAATTATACCTGTCCCGGGTCAGTGTCCTCTCCAGAGGGCAAGAGTTACTCACCTTCAACACTCTTCTAAAGCCCCCTGCTCTCCTGACCACCTCACTTAGTAGTAAACTAAACACTACTAATAAAATTTAGAGATTTATTGTTGTTGCATGTATACATGTAGGAGAGCATGTATAACACCTTCCGCCCACTCTGTCTTTGAATTAGTCTATTTCCATTCCCACCTTTATCTTTTGTATGTCTGTCCTGGAAGCGTGTGCCCTCACATACAAACCTGCTCAATTCTCTCATCGTAAGGGGAAAAAAACCAAAAACCTGTCTTTATTCTACATGCCTTCTACTTACTCCTTTCCTCCCTTTACCTTCATAGCCCAGGTTTTCAAAATGACACTGCACTTACTTTCTGTTTCCTCCTGCTTTCTCCTTTATCCTTTTATAATATGACTTCCAGCTCCAGTGGTCTCAGTAATTACCACCAACCCTCTAGTTGCCAAATACAATGGGCATTTTCCCTTTTTGATCTCTGTGGCATATGTGTCACATATGACTCCCTCAATTTTTTTTTTTTATTTTTATTAAGTTCATTCCATCAATTTTGAGACTCCCTTTTCTTTGGTTTCCAGGACACAATTCCCTCCAAAATATTCCCACAGCACTCCGACTCTTCTTCCATTTCTCTTTCTCTTCTCTAATCCCTTAAATGTTGGTGTTCCTACAGGCTCTGTCTCCAGCTTCTTTTTCCTCTAAACACTTTCATCCACACCCAGTGTTTCCACTGCCTTGGCCTTGGTACTCCCCACATCTGTAACTCCAGCTTGAACCTTGCTTGGAATTTACATTCAATTTCTAATAGCCTATTGAATATCCCTACTTGGATGACCCATAGGACATGTGTTACAAAACTGAACTCATCTGTTCACCCACCCCTTGTGGAACAAAATGTGTTGTTTCCAATTTCAATTACTGTCACCATGATCCACCCCTTAGCTCTAGACAAACCTGGGGACAGGACCGGCTATAGGATTTGCAGGGTCCAGAACAAAATGAAATTGAACATGTGGGACCCCTTGTTCAAAAAGTAATGATTTCAAGATGGCAGCAGAGCATTAAACCAAGCCTGGGACCCTTCTGAGCGAGGAGTCCCAGGAGACTGCGCAGATCACATGCCTTTGTAGCCAGCCCAGCTTGGGAATTGTGCCTGACATTTCCCTCTCCTTTTCCTCTTCTCACCCTATCGTCAGGTCCTGTCATTTCTGCTTTACTAGCAACTAGTCATCATTCCCCCGACATTCTAATCTCATTGCCCTGCCTTAATTTTGTCTCTCTTCATGTCTGGTTCAAACGACCGCAGGAGCTCCCTGGCTGCTATTCCTACTTCTAGACTCTTCCCTTCTTCAGTCTATTCTTCCATAACATTGCCAGAAGGATTTTTTCAGATGCAACTTTCATAATGTTGCTCCTTTGTTCAAAAGCTATCGATGGCTTCCCTTTGCCCATGTGAGCTTCCTGAAGTTCCCTATATGTGACATACTTTTTATACCTTCATTTCTTTCTCTCTGCTACAGGGACCCTTCTTGATGTCATCAACATAGACAGTGCAACCTTTGAAGCCTCCATTTAAGCATGACGCTCTCCTCCCTTTCTCCACCCCGACCCCGTCTACTAGCACCGTGTAAAAGCCTGTTACAGCATAAATGACATAAGACTGTAACTGTTTATGCTCTTATCTCCACCATTAGACAGTGAGACAGGTACTGTGAAACATTCATTTGTGCATAAACATTGCCTGATGTGACAGGAGGCACACTGTAGGTATTCAATAATGTTTCTTAAATGAAAGTAGATAAAGGCTATTCTCCATGTTTTAAAAACTTTCTTAAATGTCCACTTTCTACCTAACATGAATTTCTAGTTGAAGAAATAAAGAAACATCATCAACAGACTAGAGTTCATTTTAGGAATACTTCCAAATTTCGCTCACAGACAAATTCTTCTTTTCTATTATTTTTCCTACAACTTCTAATTTCTGAAGATGTTACAAGTTTAGGAGGAATCAATCACTTTTATTAGTAAATCCCATTGAGGCTTTACTCATGCCGACACGACTCTCTTCCCACACTTATACTTACCTGGGACTACTTGCTTCAGTATAAGGAGCCCAATTGAGAGTTCTATAGCATTTCGAATGGCCAAAGAGACTGCAAATTGTTGGCTGTTCTGTCTCAAAGAATGTGTAACAGTTAGCTCCCTGAGGTATTTATCAATTTTTTTGGGGGGGGGGAAATAAAAGAACTGCTTTCAAGGTCACTTTCACACAGTCTTGGAATGCTACTTATGTGTCTCATTTTTTAATTTTTTAATGATTTATTTTTTCAGTAATCTTTTTATTTTTCAATTATAGTTGATATACGTTATATTAATTTCAGGTGTACAACATGGTGATTAGATGCTTATGTAACTTACGAAGTGATCCTCTGATAAATCTAGTACCTATCAGACACCATACACAATTGTTACATTATTGACTACATTTCTCATGCTATACTTTATATCTCCATGACTATTTTGTAACTACCAATTCATATTCTTTAATCCCCTCCCCTTTTTCACTCATCTCCCCAACCCTCTTTTATCTGGCAACCATCAAAATACTCTCTATAAGTTTGTTTCTGTTTATTCGTTTGTTTTTTAGATTCCACATGTAAGTGAAATCACATAGTATTTGTCTTTCTCTTATTTTACTTAACATAATTCCCTGTAGGTTCATTTATCTTATTGCAGATAACAATATTTCATTCTTTTTTATAGCTGAGTAATATTCCATTGCATATATATACCACCTCTTCTTTATCCATTTATCCATTGATGGACACTTAGGCTGCTTCCATATCTTAGCTACTGTAAATAATGCAGTAAACATACAGATGTATATGTCTTTTCAAATTAGCGTTTTGGATTTCTTGTATAAGTACCCAGAAGAGGGATTCCTGGATCCTTCTTTGTTTCATCATAACCTTTGTTTTAAAGTCTATTTTGTCTGGTATAAGCATTGCTACCCCAGTTTTTTAAATTTCCATTTTCATGAAGTATTTTTCCATTATTTTCAGTCTGTGTCTTTGATCTGAAGTGAGTCTCTTGTAGGCAGTCTTGTCTCTCTTATCCATTCAGTCACCCTATGTCTTTGAGCATTTGATCCACTTACATTTAAAGTAATTTTTGATATATAAGTAGTTCTTGTCATTTTATTATTCATATTTTTGATTTTTTTTCTTCTTAAAGAAGTCCCTTTAATATTTCTTGTAATACTGGTTTGGTCACCATCAAAGCTGAACTCCTTCAGCTTTTTCTTGTCTGGGATTATGCGTGTCATTTTAAACACTGCATTGACAGTGAAGCAAAGATGTCACATTCTAGACTTTGATCTTTAGGTCTTAAAACCTGGCTATTTAGATAACATCATTCTCATGAAAAGTAGTAGATTTTTGTTGTCTTGAAAATTAGATTTAAGTGTATTTTGCAAGTTCGGAATTGATCTAGAAAAGTTCAATGACCAGTAAAATTCAGGAAAAATGTTATACAACACTTTCTACACACCTCTTTTATAATATGTAAGACAGTAATTTGTAATTTTGTATTAAATATCCTTGCCCCGAAGAGCTATTTGAGGGCAAGGATTGTATTTTATCAGAATTCATATTCCCATCAGGTGGCAGACACATTCAATATCTACTTGTTGGACGAATAATTCAAATTGAATAACCCTTCCTAATAAGTGTTAAAGGAACACTTAAGGGGTCGTTACTGTCACTCTCAATAATATAGAATCCATCAGGCAGGGAGTAATGGCATTTTCGGTTTCAGACCATACAATAGAAACTGCTGTTTGAGCTTGCATTAACATCCCTTCATCTGGTAACAGCTCCTAGGCTTTTTTTTTTTTGAGGGGATTGATCCTTTCACATTGTCAACCCACATAATTCAAATAGGGCTAATCTTTCCATGGGCTCTAGGCTAATCAGTGCATTTCCATCTTCCTCTTCCCAGTAGCTGGTTCAGAGATGGGTATGTAAGTCAGCTTTTCCAGTTAGGTGACTTCTGGGACTTCTGTGGAAATTACTGGAATTTTCATGAGAGAAAAGAAAACCTCTCTTTCTTCTTAGACTTGGAGTTAATGTGGATGTCAGCCCGGAATTGGTGGAGGCTTCTTGAGACTGGGGCCAACACAGAGGAAAGCAGAACTGAGGGAAGCAGTAGGGCAGATCCTTAAGGACCACTTTGAGGTAACTTGATCCAGCTATGCCTGAAGAAAACCTATATTACCTTAACCAATTAATGTTTCCGGATATCTAGCATGAGAAAGTTATAAATCTTTGTTACTTTTAGCCTGAGATTTGGGAGGTTTTTTGTTTTAAACTGCAATGTAACCTAGTTTATCCTGGCTACTTCAGGCAGGTCTTTTTCAACACTGTCTTAAAAACAATCATCTGTCTATTCTTAAATATCTCAAAAGAAATGTCACAAACGAGAGCATACCCAAATCTATATTTTAGCATTTTAAGATAGTTGCTAAAATAGATGCGAGAAGGCTTCATCCATGCTCTTTACAGGCATTCTCTGAGCTTGCATACCCATTGCATTTCACCTCCCCAAAAGGTGGCAAGATGGTACTGTAGAGGTAACATGAGATAGGATGGCACTTTTCTACCCACCTATGCCCATGAATTAAAAAACCATTTCTTTTTTAAAAATGTTCTAATTTATATTTAACACCAAATGAGACAAGTTTTTTCAGTTCATTATTTATTCTTTGTTTATGGATTTTAGTATCTGGTTGCTAACCCAACACTTTAAAAATGAGTAGAAGGGAGATTAATGTTTGAAGAAGGCTGGAGAACTTTAGGAAATTTCTTCAAACATTTTATCAGAGTCATAGCAAGATTAACTTAAATGTAGTCAATTAAATACCTTAAGACTTAAATGTTAGTCATGAACCTGAGTTCCATTTTCTGGCATATCATATCTTTACTTTTATTCATGAGTGCCCAACCTAAAGAAGGACAGTAAGAATTTTAAAAACACAAATTCTTGCCAGTTCACGGATAATGAAATGTGTTCTTTTTTGCTCTAAGCTATATACTTGGTCAAAATACATTATCATCTAGAATTTGAGGTATGTTAAGACTGCTTTTTGTTTTAAAAATGTTTATTGAAATCACTGTCATGTTGAGTAGGCAGCTAACACTCAGTGGTTGATAGTTAAGTTTTAGAAAAACATTTCTTCATTAAACTTAGTTCATCTCTCATAACAACCCACCTAAAATTGTATTTTAAAGATGATTTTAGAAGTTTTATTTCAGCTGATGGTGTTACTTCCCTCAGCTTTGTCAGGATGCTGAAAATCAGTAATAGCCAAAGGAAGAAAAGAGGATTTTCTGTATTCTAATATTTTAATTTTTAAAAATCCTCCTTTGCTTTTTTATCCAGATTCTTTTTTCCTTTTGAAAGGTCAAGTTCAGCTCCCAGTGAGCCCGTGAAATCCTGACACATCTCCCCATGAGTTCCTATCCCCATGCCTGGTGCACAGTAGGTCTCTGGAATATGTTTACTGAATGAAAAAGCACTTCTTATTTGACCTATATCTTGAACCTAGGCAATATTCTTATACCAGAGGCTTGAAGTGATTGTCTAAGCTACTCTCTTGCTGCAAACCTATCTCACAGTTCTGAGTTATTAATTATTACCTGGGGTGATCCAAGAAACTGGATTTAATGAGCAAGTTAAATGCTCCACTACTATTTATGGCTTGTACTGGAAGTGGATCCTAATTCTCGATCCAGTTTTTACCCTGGGAAGATGAGATCTTTGAGCACATTTCAGAAGTGATGAAAATGCTGGTTAAAGTCATCCTCTCTTAAATAGCAGCAGTTCTGTCTTATCTCCTCCAACCATTATGCCCTTGGCCTTCTAGAAGAATTAACTCTACAATAGCAGTTCTTCTGAAAGAGTAGCCTGCTCTTCTGGAAAGAGAGCATTTCTTTCACCATAGCTGCTGCACTTGCTGCTGCAAAGGCTGCTAATCAGGCTTATGAAGGCCAACCCACCCAGAGCCCGGTGCTGTGTTTTATCACACCAGAAATAAGTCGGCACTAGGTCTCACTTCAGGAACAGGTGCTGTTTCACATATTGGGCTATTTGTCAAACAAAGAATTTGTAGGATGTGTTTGTTCTTTTCAAGATGGCTAACGAAATGCTGCTATTAAACTCTAGGACTAAATGATTTCTTGGTAATCCTATTTAAAAATCATGGAACATGGAGCTGACAATTTGGTCATCTATACTCAGATAATCCATGGTGATAATCACCACTATTTGGTTGACCTTTGAAACTCCACCTATCTACCCAATTAGTACCTTAAGCCTCAGCAGCAACCTCTCTCATTCTTTAATACTCTTGAGCACTTACTATGTGCCAAGTAGTACTATGGTATATATTCTACATTTAGAGACCA
>NW_006494608.1:6307739-6310181 GCF_000325575.1 Pteropus alecto | reverse complement strand
TATATATATACCATTGGTAAATATTAATAAGGACTGAAGTCTAAGATGAAGGAAGAACATTATAGTTTTCTATTTCTACAAACATATACACACATTTATACACTCTCACACACATGATTAGATAATGATAAAGTTCTAGAAGGATGCATAGCAAGCGGAATGGGTACTTTAAGGGAAGATTGTGGGTACTTTAAGGGATTGTGTTTGGGATGGAGGTTAAAGAGAACTCTTGCCTTATTTGTAATTTTAACTTTTAATAAAGAGAATGTATTTGTCTACAACTTGTGTAATTCTAACCAAAAGTCTTTTTTGAAATATAACTATTTGCTATACTTTGAATAAAGCATGGTATAGTGTTGACAATGTTTGGGTTCTTTATGTACAAATTCAAAGACCTATTAACTTAGTTATTTCTAGTCACTAATAGATTCACTGAATGACGAGGCTCTTAAATTGGAACCATGTAAGTCACATTTCTGTGTGCCTCAGGTTCCTTATCTGTGAAGCAAATACAAAGTCCAGGAAAGCTTAGCACAGAGACCTGAGCACATTATACAGGCTCTTCGAAATCTGGCCCCTATATAATCTCTCATCTCTGCATTCTCAGCCTACCAGCTGCCCACACCCACCAAGCTCTAGCCTCGATGTACTCATCGTTCTCAAAAATCAAACCCTGTTTTATGATCCATCCAATTTCTTCTGCCTGGCATGTCTTCTCCCTCAACTCTGCCAAGCCAACTTGTACTTATGTTCAAAGTCCACCTCTGATGATATGTCACATATGTTAACCTTCTCAGTTCCGCTGCCCAGGTGCAATACTTGGGCATACATCTGTTGGAGAAGGTCTTCTAGATTGTTTCTAGAGCAGATGTGTATGCATGAGGCCAGGCACCCTGTCTCTCACACTCACTGCTCTATCCTCAGCATCAGCACAAAGCACATTGTAGGTGTGTAATGAGTATTCACCAACTATGTGGTTGGCATATGAATATGTTTTTTATGTGTGCTAAATTGCAAGTACCTTGAGAGCATCCTAATTTCTCCAGCACCAAGCACAGAGCTCATCAGATATTTGTTGAATGTATTAATTTAGCAACTGCCCATTGTGCTTTCTGGGAGAAAACATTCACAAGTAATTTTTTAGCCAGGATGAGTCATCCTCAATATACATTAGTATTTCAAAAAAAGCAGATAGCACATTTCATTTTATTCCATGGGAAATATATATATATATAAAGTGAGCAGTTTGTTGTGATTTAGATACATGAAATATTAATAGATACAATATTAACACAAATTTGCTCAGCGAATGCTCTGTACTGTAATTGGGAGGGTGTAAATCTACATGAAGATTACCAAGAACTAAACCACCCTTTTACAGTCATGTGAGAAGCTGCGAGGTGGTGATGATATAATGGTAAGTCAATGTCTCCAAGTCTTGTGACCTTATCTGCAATGAGGTTCATGAAGGCACTAGCATAAGTGATCATTGGGGAGGTAACATTGTGCCTTTCTGGAAGACAATCTGAAATATATTAAAATTTAAAATATATGTAAACTTGACTCTGGAAAAACATGTTAAACAATGCATATGAAGATGTTTACACCACTGTTTATAACAAGAAAAATTGGAAATAACCTCAAGGATCATCAATGGGGGATTAATTAAGTAATCATGCTAATTACTGTAATGGAATACTAAATGGTTGCTTAAAAAGATGGGGCCTGTTTCTATGATATAATGGGAAAAGGTAGATTCCAATTATGAAAAACAAGTATATTACATGTATATTAGATTTCATGAGGTATTAAAGGGGGACCACCCAGGAATTCTCTGTATACACAGCCCAAAATATTAAATAGCTTTTCCCCTTTTATGATTTTTTTCCCATAATGAACATGTATAGCTCTTGTTCTAAAAAATTACTTAAAAATTAAGGTAGTTTTCTGTGATTGCATTCTCTAAAGTGATCTTTTATGTTTAGAAGTTTAGTTCACTTTAATAGCCTCTGCAGCCAAGTTAGAGATATTGAGAAATGTTCGTATCCTTAAGAAAAGAGTCTGTCTTCTGGCCAGTCACAACTGAGGAAAAATAAACCAAGCATAGTGATATCTCTTAAAATTATGCAGTTTGATAGAAACTTGAATTTGAGTTGAGTAGGAAGTGTTATGATCTACTTAGGTTTGAATGTAATATTATAGTAGCCATGATTAAGTTTTGTTAAACACTTCCTTTCCTCCTATGTTCTAATCAAAGTATAGTAAGCTGTGTTCAGGTCGAAAGTTGATTTTTTTTTCTTACAGAGAAACATGTTTACATAGATGTTTAAATCTTTCAAATTGTCTGTATATTGGAGTTACCCCTCGAAATGGGTTAAAAGAAAATTGAATTTAGGGAGAAAATTTAGTATATACATTTCTATGAATCTGCTGTATGGAAAG
>NW_006494608.1:6298655-6307715 GCF_000325575.1 Pteropus alecto | reverse complement strand
TGCCCTGAAGAGTTGAAAAACAGAATTAGAATTTTAAAAAATAAAATTATAACTTAAAACATGATATCTAACTAGATTGACTTTTGTACATTTATTTGTAAGAAATGTTAGACTTCTTCTTTTCAAATGAAAGCAATTGTTTCCTTAATCTTGAATATTTGATCTTTTCCATTCATATTTTGCCTTCCCTAGATGAGTCACAATGCAGTATGGCCAACACAGAGCTAAATTTAAATGTCAAATAGACCCCCAAGTGTTTTTCTTTAGATATAGGATGTTTATACAGCCTTTCCAAGCTTTGGGCTGCTTCCTATCTACAAATCGCTGGAATCCTCAAACACTAGTATGGTTGTTGAGTTTCAGGCTTCATTTAACTTCCATTTCTACTCCTTTCTAGAAAGTTTGAAGTATGGCGATACCTTTGATAGGCTCAATTAACTGAGAATCAGGAAAAGTTTTTTGATTAATTTAGATGCCCACTTTGAAGGTGTAAGAATCTGGATAGCTGTTTGGTTATTACAGAGTCCTAGAAATGGTCTGTATATCATATAAAACTAACACTCCCAACTAAATAGTTCTTTTAGTGGTTAGGTTGATTTTGTTTTCCTACATAATCAAATGAATTTTGTTGAATATATATATTGTAATAAATTTTAGATATAATAAAGCTTAGTATCTAAAATTTGGCCTACCTTGTTATTTATAAGTTAATTGTAGCCCTATTTTTAAAAACTACATGGGAAGTTTTGAGGACTGAAAATATTTCTATTGAATGTGTCTAATAACTACAACTAGATGCTCAGCTGGCCATTCTCAAGACTACTTGTCCCAAAAGATTACACATTTTTTTTTTCACTAACATCAAGGATAAAGATTTTCTGTTTGGTTAGCTACTTTGACCTTTGTTTTTCCCAAGCAGAATTACTTTCAAAATATTCAACTTTTAAAATAGACCATTTATGTAAAGACCGTTTAAATTAGTTAAATTAGTTCTGCTACATTTGACGGTTCATTTAATAGAGCCTAAGGCCAATTAAAAGAGCAAATTGTCTCAAAGGAAGGGTACAATAGAACGAGTTTTATCACAGGATATATTTTGTATCATACCTGCCTTGGTATTTCTGCCAGTTTAGCTGTGTGACCTTGGCTAAGTTAATCTCAGTACTCTTCAGAAAATGAGGGATCAGGACTAGGGAATTTAGTAAATCTTTTGCATTTTAGATTTCTTAAACCTTTTCCCTGTATGAGGAAGGAGTCTCTGGGAGCATATCATGTGTGAGAGCTCCTGAGATGCCTGCAGCTAATGTCTCTAAAAGTTTGCTCAGCTATATCTAATACTTTTCTGACATAGTCATTTTATATCTCTTCTCATCAGGGATAGTATCTTCCACAGGTAGATTTTAATGTTTCTTACTGTGAACATTTATGGGCTAAATATTTCAAAGTCTTCGCTGCAAAGAAGTACCAGTACTAAAGATTAGATTTTAACTTTTGGTGCCATTTTGGGATGACTAGAGAGCAATTTGAAACACAGTGTACGTAATCTATGATCACCTAGTAAATATAAGAAAATGCAGCCAGCCACCTATTCCCTAGCCTTTGGATTTTGTCATTAAAGAGAACTATGGTTGTGTGTGGAACTACATTGGATATCACTAGGAATCAAACACTTGACTTAAAAATTGTACAATTTCTATGAACATAAAGAAAACACTACATTTCTGTTCAAAAACCCTGTACATTCTGATTAATATGTTTGATATAGAATGTATTAAGCTTGTTTTGTCTAACAAATACATCTAGTTGGCAGATGGAATCAGAAGCAGGTTGGTAGGACAGTATAAGCCTTCTAGAATAGCCACTCATAGCATTTCATGAGTAAAGCTAAAGATCATATATAGGTTCAAGTCATGCCCCAGAAGAGAAGCTAGGTGCTGATGGATGAGCAGGTGTTCATGAAAGTCCTGCTTTGGCTGATTTATGTTGGGGCGGGGCGGGCGGGGAGTTTTTTTTTTTCTCTCACAAGAGGACAGAAGAAATGGAGGGCTAAGCGCAGGAAGTATGAAAGGACACGGGACTGCCATCTTGTGGGTTGTTAAGTAGGTAACTCAGTTGCTAAAAGCGCTAAAGCTTATAATGGAAAAAGCCTATGAGAACTCTTTGACTAAAATTTTAAATTCTTCGCTTTTCTGAAGCACCAGAATCAGGACTTGGAAAGATCTTTTAGTTAGAAGAATAAAGTGAATGAAAAAAATGTTCCAAGTTTGTTTTTGGGGGGTGAGTGGGAAGAAGAGTGGGTATGTATGTGCTGGGGTTTGCACACAGAAGGATTTGATTAAACTAATTTGTTTAATGATTAAAGATTACTGAGAAACCTAAAAATTATAGTTGCATCTCCCCATTAAGAGGGAGAATGGATATTGGACAGCAATTTCTAGCCTGTGCCCCACTGGGCTCATTTGTCCTGACTAGGATCTACTTTCGGGTTTCCTTCACTTCATTGTGCCCCTTGGTGACTGGCTAACTGGACTCACCTACTGATTCTGAGCTGCCCTTTATCTGGCATTGGTTTCTAATTTAGGAGAAGACAGAATTGTTTTCTTAATGGATCACACTGGCTACCTCATAGTCACTTGTTTTCTAATCTTCATAATGATTTTCTGATGTGACCGGCTGGGTTGCAAGTGTTTTTTCCTAGCCTCTAGTAACAGAGTTTCCTCATGTTTACTGGTTCACCCATATCATTTGTGACCTACTCAGTCCACTGTCCACTGTCTTGCTTTGCCTTCTACATTAGGTATCTTAGATCCTGTCTGCCTGCCTTAAATATTGAATCTTTCCAGCCTTGGTCTCCACAGGCCTGGTCCCTACTCTCAGTCCCAACATTGGCTCTCTAACTCCTGCCTTTCACTTAACTCCTGCTCTGAGAAACTCAGAATTTAGTCTAGACATCTCTATGTTGGTGGTGTCTCACATACTTCAATAGATTTCCCAGTACTGGCTAGATGTAGTGTTCACTCAACTCAAATTTAGGAAACTAATAGAACCATTATAACAGAGGCAAAGAAAATGTGTGCATGTTGATGTATGTAAATATTTTGCATGAAGAATTAAAATGTATCTTGTAATCATATTAACAGTTGACAATTATGTTGTATAGATGCCTTACATATTCTATTTAATTAATAAATTAATTTAGCTACTCACATCAAATTATCTTTCTTAGATGGTAGGCAAAGCCATTCTACCATGAAAGCTGATGGAGCATCCTAAGGGCAGAGTACATGGATCTAAAAATCAGGAATGGATATATAGGTGACACTACTCACAGTTATATCCAAATGACTCACAAGTAGTATTTTACTTCCTGTACTTATGACTTTGGGCTCTGGTCTCTAAGAAAGTATGATTTTACTAGATGATGCAACAGTTTTTCCCCTGAATTGGAATATATACCAATACCCAGCTATTTCAGTTTTCTCATGCTAAAGGATAAACAGGCCAAAAAGGGGGGATTATAATTTTGACTGGGGTAACTATATTGACTTTTAAAGAGAAATAAATCTGGGAGTGTACAGTGGCAGATCTAGACAATCTAGTCCTGTCACATCCAGGGGAAAAATGTAATGTAAGAGCACTCTACCCCTACACAGGAAGGACCTTTGAAGGCTTAGAATTCTCAGGAGGGATGATTTGAGTCACTCTACCTGGCAGATACTTGCTAAAGGCAGAGAGAACATGGAATATATAACAAAGAGTATCTGGGGTTTATGATCCCAATTATAGCCTCTTGAAGTTACAGAAATGAGGTCAACCTCAATCTGTGTTTCTCAATATGCAATGTTTTGTATGAACTTATATTTTTATTATAAAATATAAAACATATTTAATTTCCTTTTTGTCTCTCTTCTTTCTCCCACTATCCTATACTTGGTGGATGTTGGTGGTAAACTCTTTTATTTTCTTTATAAGTTGCAGTACTTCAAGACAGAATTGTCACAGAAGTGGAAAAGGAACAGAGTGCAGTTGGAGACCACAGCCATAGAGCTAGTGCACCTAGTGAGTGATGGGTCACCTAGTGAGTGAATGAATGCAACATTATGTTTGATGAAAACATTTGTTTTTGTTTTAGAAGAAAAAATGTGATAAAGAATGTATTATGACATTAAATAGAAAGAAAGAGGTGGGCAATAATGGAAATTTGTAATTTTTTTGATGCCTGGCATCAAAATCTTTCTTTGGAAGTTTCCAAAGATAGGTAGAGGCAAAATTCCCTTCCCACTACCAAAGCCAAAGAGGGCAGATATTCTCTCTTCTCACACCCTGGCAGACAGGACACACAAAGAGGCTCAGCCTTTGGAAACTTACTTCTACCAAGGATGCTGAGCCATGAGAGGTGATGCAACATGCAGAGACAGAAGTTAATAGGATGGTGGAGAGTGTCCAGCACAGCCATCATTAGCAGCCTAACCTGAGTACTACTGAGGTGTGATCTTGAATGTATTCACAGATGCATAATTGTCCTTGGTTACCTTTTCTTTAGTCTTTCTTCAATTTTATGTGCTATCAGACATTATTTCTGTAAATTCATTTCCTGCTTAATAAAATACCTCTAGTTTTCAGTGTTTGTCATCAAGAACTCAAACTGGTAAAATTATAATATTTAATTGTTTTTTATTTTTAGTTATTTGGATTCTTTGAGTTTTTACATAAGTAGTCCTCCAATGAGTTATTCACAAAATTTCTCCCACCCCTCCCCCATATTTAAGATGGTTTTCTTAACATACAAATTCAATTGGTCATAGGAAAGATCTTGCTACACATTGTCAAATTTGCAATGTATAAGAGATACAATTTCACTAAATCTCTGTCTTGGTCACAATCTTGAACAATTGATCCAGCAAGTAATAGAAGTTAGGATGATCTATCTGACATTATTGAAGAATGAGATTTCTCATATATACACATTGTTTTTAAAGATAACCAATGTTTATTATTTTCAAACCAAAGTTTAGAAAGCATAACCACTTCTTAATTGCAATTTTCCAAAGTGCATCACATACTTCCTAACTTCATTGAACTGCAGACCCCAGAGGCCCATGGTAATGATGGGTTTATCTTGTCCTAGTCCTTGATTCCCCAGATTTCATGGCTGGGGAATTGTCTGTCTCTCGAGAACTAAACAACCTCCCAGAGGACAGAAATTCTTCCTTCTTTAACCCTTTCCACACTCTCTGGAATGTTACCTTATAGTCTGTGATCTGCAAAGATAAAGCAATTGAATGCTGCTGATGCAAACAGACAACAATGCTTGTAAAATTAAGGCTATCATTCATATAAAGGTAAAAGTTAGTATCCGGGTAGGAAAGCTGGAGTGTGTTTCACCCTCTACATTAAACAACTTAGGTTTTGTGACAGCTGTATTTTTTAACTCTGGTTCATATTGTGCGCCATTCTTTGGTGAAAGTTTCTAAATCTAAGTGCTATGTATGTGGAGTGTTACCATCATATATCTCAAGAGATTTCTGGGGGTGGTCCTTCCTGTAGAAAAGTTTCATTCTATTCCTCAGGATCTCCAGGGAAACGGTAATTTTCCTTAATAACCTACATTAAATCAATTTCTATCAATAGAAATTTCATATTTATATATAATTCTAAAGCCCTTCTGTTGAATTTTTAAATCCATCTTTTATGAGTCAGTCCTTGATAGAAATGGCTCCAGTTACTTTTCCCCTTTCATACATCGATGTTGGTGTATATTATTTCTTATTCAAAAATGTGGGACCAAATTCCCTTAAAATAATACCTCTGAAGGATAGCTTCTACAAACAGAATCAATATGCTCTATTATTTATCACACATGCGAAAAATGTTAATGTGAAATCATAGACCCATTTGAAATGAAATAATCTGATCTTTTATACTAAACAATAACAGCATAATTTTAAAAATAAGTAGCATATTTACAGCAGAAATGCTTTCAGACAAATTATGAAAAGTGGTTCAATATTTAGTTTTTGAATATAGTTCCAGTGCCATTTGGAGAAAACAGAATCCTTTGGTTGAGAGAATAAATAGAAAAGTAGGTACAAAAACAAGTTACATTTTGAACTGTATACATTTTATTTAGAATAGAGTAATAGTTTTATAGATAAAGCAAATCTAAATAAAAATATAAGACAATCCAGTATATATCATCCATATTTACTCCATCCTAGCATTAGAGGTATTGATTGATTCATTTAATTTTAATTTGTTTAAATTTATTTGTTTTAATTTTATTTTATTGTGGTAAGAATATTGAATACGAGAGTTACCCTCAGCACATTTTTAAGTATATGATACATTATTGTTAACTATGTAGATAATGTATAGTGGAACTCTAGAACTTATTCATTTTGCTTAACTGAAACTTTATGCCAGTTGGTTAGTAACTCCTCCTTCTCCCCCACCCCAGCCTCTGGCAATTTATTTAATGTTTAGGTTCACTTGACTGAAATGAGTATTAGTAAACAGAATACTTATTTAGATTTGTACTTGTTATATGTAACTAATTATTTTTAAGTTATGAAAGGCAAGAGGAAAGGTTTCTGAAACCAGAGACAATCTCTTTACTTCTCCCTTTTTATTCCATGCAAAGCAGCATTTCCTTGGCCTAGTTCCACCCCAGCCACACTGAGCAGATCTGCAGCAAGGAGAGGGCTCCAGGAAGGGGAAGCAGAAGAGACTGACCATTTGTGTTTTTCAAGTTCGGCATAGCTCTCAGGTTTGCTCATCAGAAGGCGGAAATGAAGGCACAGGCTTTTGTACTTTAACTCTGCCTAAGTCTAGCAGGTTGCATATTTATTTTCTTGCTCATCAATTTCATTTTTAATGCCAATGACTTGATCTTCCAACTGTTTCAGTTGATCAGCTTTTTCTTGTCTACTTATATTCAAATCTTGGATCTTCTTTTCTAAATCTGAAAAAAGAAAACGAAGAGAACGATATATTTTCAATTGATAGATTCCTCCTGGATTCCCATGTGATACCCAAAACAGAGATTTATGTGTTTCTTAGAGATTTAGTTTTATGCTTGGAATCAATAGATAAAACATTTATTTCCACCAGACTTCTCAAGGTTTTCACATAAATCAGAGCAGAGAAATTGATATTTTTGCCTAAAATATTCTATACTTAAAGGCATTTATCAATGTGAGTCTATAGCTATTTAGAATTGATTAGAAATGAAGAGACAGATGACAAGCCTTGATTGGATTTGGTGAGGTACTATATTTCCAAAAGTTTAGTCCTTCTATTTTTAACTTCACTTTTTAAAATGTGTTCTTCATTTTAGGGCATCCCAATCTTTCAGTAAAAAGGACTGATATTTTCATTTCATTCTCCTCTGCTAATATTGAAGTCCTTGAACAGTAAAAGCAAAGCAATGCCTTTCTTGGCTTCACTTTTAAACATCCATCCATCCACCCACCCATCTATCCATCCATGCTTCAATCAACAAACATGTGGGAATTATGTTAAACACAAAGAAGGAGCCCACGGGGTGGTGAATGGAGATGGTACAAAGAGCTACAGTTAACAGTGTGAGTGGCCTTTGGAAAAGAACCTGGCTTTAGGTTGGAGTGGAATTTCTAAGAAAGAAAGGCAGATATTCCACTTCACTTGGTCAGATCACACCTGGATACTCAGTTGATTCAGAGTAACTGTCAAACTAGCATGTTGCATGCATTTAGAGGAAGGAACCAGATGGTGAATAAATTTGGAACTGTCCCGTGAACAAAAATTGAATTAACTGGTAATGTTTCATGTAAAGGAAAGAAGATTCAGGGCATATGCTATAGCTATTTTCAAATATTTCAGGACCAGAAAAGCAGAATAAATGTGCTTTTTTGGTCATCTTGAGGAAATAGAAAGAAACTAGCAGGTGAAAGTTCCGTGAAGATTTTGTCTGAATATAAAGAACTTTCTAGTAGTCACAGCTGTTTAAAGACTAAAGAGCTTCTATGGAAGATGGGGAACATGCTGTCACTAGAAACTTTCAAATACAGATCATTCAGGGTTGAAACGGGGATTCAGCACTGGAAGTGTATTTCTGGAAAAAAAAGAAAAGGAAAAGACTCCTGTGTTTTTACTACATAAGTTATTACGATTGTGCTGCTTACTTTTCACTTGCCCCGCCAGATCTGTTCTCCATATTCCTCTGTGTCCTGGAAAGCTAGCCTCCCTGGATGACATCACCTGGCTTCCCTGACCTCTAGCTTTCATTCACACTTGGCCACTGCCCAGTTTTGAGAAGTGATCAGACAGTGGGAAGAGCTAGCAGACTCCGTTCCTATTGAGCAGCAGGTTCTGGAAGTCCTTACATCTCAGCAGCAGCTCCCACCTGGTGGCCTCTTCCCCTCTGCTCCAGCGTTCATGGGTCCACTTCACAGCACTGACACTCCTGCTTCCTCTGCTCCTTCAGGCCCAGGTACCCTGATGGCTTCTCACTGCAGCTGTCACCCAGAATCTCCACACCCTTGGTTGATTCTCTTAACTTCTGTGCTTTTTTGGTAGTTCTTCCCCATCAAGAAGTAGAGTCTAATTATCTTTTCCCCCAAAACCAGCTTTACAAGTTGTTTTGACCAATGGAAAGTGGAAGAAAGACTTCAAGAGCCTCAAAGCTTCTGTGCTCATTCTTGGGGAACCCTGAAACTACTGTGTCGCAATGCAGCCTGGAATGAAATACCTTATAGAGAAGAGAGGTTCAGCCTCTCAGCCAAGCCTGACCCTTCGCAGACCTGCCAGTTGACCCGTCAGATGAAGGTAGCTGCTTGAATAGATAACTGAGACAACTAGGCTTATAAATGCATGATCCAGAATTACATCCAAGTATGCTTTCTGTTTCTTGCTGGGACTCTGACTGACAAAGCTCTGCGGAGGGACCCTGGCTGCAGAATGGGACCCTGACCCATTCTCCATTCTCTCAAGTTTGATCCAGCCAAGCTATGTCAGGCTCTTTTCTGGAATCTCACGGACATCTCTTCCTAACAGATGGGAACAGAGCACAACCTTTGTGGT
>NW_006494608.1:6274432-6298575 GCF_000325575.1 Pteropus alecto | reverse complement strand
GTTGGGAAGATGGCCAAACCAATGACTGTTTTTCCTGTCCTGTTGAATTGTGAAAACAACCTTAATGTGAAAAGAGGAAAAGTAGAATGTGTTTTTCTAGACTTCTTTGAGAAGTCCCCTAATTTAAACTTCTCTTCCAACCTAATTTTGAAAACTGTAAAAGTTTTAGTCTCTGGGTATAAGTGGAAACAATTTGGATCCTGTCATAAAATATAAGACAAAAAATCTTCTCCAATCTTTTTGCTCCTATAGTAAGGATCAAGGTCTGAGAATAATAGAAACCGAGTTTCATGTTTTTGCCTATGGAGTGGGGTATAAGGTCAAAAATACTTTGTCATTTTAAATCTTTCCTAGTATATATTTTTTAGGTTATTACGGAAATGCCGAAAATGAAAAAAAAAATTGCCCACAAGCTCGCTACTTTGAAACAATTATATAAATGTAAAAAATGTGTTTTCCTCTTCATTCTCCCTCTCTCCAGAGATAGCTAATGTTAACAGTTTGGTATGTATCCTTCCTGAGTTTGGCCCACACTGATGTTGCATTTTCATTTTTTTCCATGTCATAATGATGATATAAATGGTTGTAAGGCCAGAGACTCATTTATAACAAAGACACATTTATAAGGGAGGAGTTCGGGTTATTTTAAAACTTTGAGAGTTACTTACATTACAAATGAATATGATTGTTTAAAATTTTGGGAAATAGTACATACAACCAAAGTGAAACTAGACCACTCAACATTTGATATTTCTTGATGATTTAGAAGTAGTTAAAGACATAATGATTGCCCAGAAAAATCATGAGTATCAGTTGTAGAAAATAGAAATCTCAATGAACTTTCTGATTGTACATATTCTATGTGTGCACACTTCGTATGCATCAGAATTTCCATTTTGATCAAAATCCTTGTCCAGAATATAATTCTTTCTGGTTTGCTACCTACGGATCTATGCTAGATGACCTAATACTCCAATCTAGATCACATTGACTTCAAAAGAGTTGTTTACACAAGGCGAGAAAATAAGCAGCACAGATTGGGGCAGAGTTTTTCAACCTCAGCACCCCTGATACTCTGGGCAGAATAATTGTTTCTCATGCGGGGTGGGGTGGGTGGGCGGCCATGTCCTGTGCATTTCAGGATGTTTAGCAACATCCCTGGCCTCCAGCTACTAGATGCTAGTTGTACTCCCTAGTTGTGACAAACAGAAATGTTTTCAGATATCCAGAAGAGAGGATAAAATCACCCCTAGTTGAAAACCATTGGGTTAGGAAAAAGGCATTTCAAGGTGATCAATGGTAAATATCATTTCCTTCCAATTAATGCAGAGTAGATGCTCATTGTTTTAGATGCCCTTTTAAGTAAAATCATGCAAGAGTCTTGTTACTTTGCAGTCCCCAAAGCACAAACCCAATTTCTTCTCTCCCCTCAGTGGACTCATATATACGTGGTTAAACTATGTCAATGATAAATTGAAATTGACATAAATTCTACCAGGAAGGTGGAATATTATGATGTTATTGTCAAATTAATGGAGTGGGAAAAAGAATAGATAGAACTACCATATAATCCAGCAATCCCACTTCTGGGTATATATCCAAAGGAAATGGAAACTGTATCTTGAAGAGGTGTCTGCACTCCCATGTTCATTGCAGCGTTATGCATAATAGATAAGACATGGAAATAATCTGAGTGCCTCTGTGATTATCTCCGGGTGGGCAATGATGAGTAGTTTTAACTGTCTTCCTAAATCTTGTTTCTATATTCCAACTGTTCTCCTATGCTCACGGAACATAGAAAAAAAAAATATATATATATATAATTCAGCCATGAAAAAAGAAGGAAATTCTGCCATTTGCAGCAATATGGATGAAACTGGAGGTCATTATGCTAAATGAAATAAACTAGACAAAGATAAATACTGTATGATCTCACTCATTTCACTCATATGTGGAATCTAAAAAAAAAAAGTTGAACTCATAGAAACAGAGAATGGAGTGGAATGGTGGCTGCCAGGGGGTGGGGGATGGGGAAAATGGGGAGATGTTGGTCAGAGGGTACAACCTTTCGGTTACAAGATGAATAAATTCTAAGGTACTAATCTAAGCATCTAATGTACAGCATGGTGCTGACTGTAGTTAATAATATTGTATTATATATGTGATTAGATCTTAAGCATTCTTACCACAAAAAGAAAAAAAGTAACTATGTAAGGTGATAGATTTGTTAATTAATTTAATCGTGGTAATCATTTCACTATGTATACGTCTAGTAGATCATGCTATTATACAGTTTAAATATATACAATTCATTTTGTCAATTATACCTCAGTAAAGCTGGAAAAAAAGGACAGATACCTGTTATTCTTCTTATTTTGTCCTCTGTCTCTCTGGCTAATTTCTCTGCTGCATCTTTTAGCTGTTTCACTTTTCCTAATGTTTCCTTTGCCAGTCCTGTAGCACTTGTCTTATGTTGAAGCACAGCATATTGAGTTTGTAGCTCAACGAACTTCTGTAACAGAGCAATATTCCTGTCATTGGAAAATATTCATAAAGTGTGTACATATGCATGATGTTGCATGATACTGTTCATAAATGGAATAAGAGAAACCATGATCCAGTCTATATTCTTGAATTACCCTGATATTTTCAAAAGGGCTTCTATTTGCCCAGGTGGAAAAAAATCTCACCTTTAGTTAATTAAAAATAAAACTTCCTTGTTACAAAACAACAATCATGATTCCATGTTAAGGCAACTATTTATGAGGCACCAATTGTCCTGAATTATGTTAAGGTTAGAGATACAGAGGACAGAATGATCCAGTTCTGCCCTTGACAAATCTTGGTTCAGTTGGGTTAAACAGCTGCATCTACAGAATGCAGGACAGAATGAGCAGTGATGACTTGGAAGCAGCAAGGTATACATTATTTGGTTGGCAAAAAGGTGAGAGAGAAATGAGGTAGGAAGAGAGGCAGGAAGGGAAGTAGAAGTGTTAGTATAAAGATCTCCCTCAGAGTTAGAAAGGAAATCTTTGAGGTCAGACACAAGAATGGAATATGGAAGTGGGAAGAGGGCGGGCAGGAAGCAGTTTCTCAATCTCTGTTCCATGGAAAATGCTGTCAACTCCCAAGTCAGTGGAAAATTTACCCAGCGCATTAGGGATTAAAAAATAAGAAAATAGACCAGTGGTAAAAACAACTTAAGATTTTCCTCTTGTTTAAGCTACCATATTAATGCTACCGTGCTAAGAAAATGAGATGGTAAGTTCTTTCGGCAGCCTAAATTAATGGGCCACTTTCCACAACGGTTTGATTAACTCACTCTGATTTTTGCAACTTGATCTATTCTCTGGCAGATGACTTTCACTTCTTGTTTTCTTTATATGTTATGTGATTTAATTAGAGTAAAGGGCAAATACATACAAAATAAACCAGTGACGTAAATTGTAAAAGTTTAGAAGTTCAGAAAAAATTTGACCAGGAGACCACTAAGAATACTAGGGAGAGTATACAGGGAGCAAATACTCCAGCATGATTTGGCCAAAGGACTCCTGCCTTCATCAGAGACAACCCTCCATTGCAGAAAAGACTTCCTGTCTATCGGAATCCCTACAGACATACACTACTGAGCATGGACCAGCTCTACAGGAAATCCTGATAAATGGTGCAAAAATCTGGGGTTAAAGGATTAGCCTTTGAACAAGCACTGTTTGTCTGCTCTTGGTGGCAGTGGTAGGCCTAATGACCTCCTCAAGGCTCCCGGCCTGGCGTCGGGCCGGTTCAGCCTGAGTTTCTGCATGGATGGCTTGCTCTTGATTCCTTTGCAGCTTGATCCGCAGCTGGGAAAGTCCGTCCTCCAGTGCTGACTGCTGCTTTGCTAAGTCCAGCTCATTCTTAGTCTCTTTGGCTTGATTTTCAGCCTGTTGTTGATTTAAAGATCAGAAAGGAGAAAGTCTGTTTATGTAACAAGAAACAAACGAGAAAATAAATGATATAATTACCCCTCAGAAAATAAGTTAGGTATGAAGGAAAACAAAATTATTCCTTTGCTTTTTCTGTTCCATTTACAAAAAAAATGTTAAAATAAAATACTTCAGACATACTAAAGAGTCTAAGAGAAAATATGATATATATATATGCATGTACCTATGTACCTACCAGCCAATTTAAGAGTAAAACATTGCCAGTGAGCCAAGGTCCTCGGTATACCACTCCCCATCCCATCTCCTCTCCTTCCTCCTAAAGGCGACCACTACCCTGAATCTAATATTTGTCATTCCATGTACTTCTACATGCTTTTCACTATATCCCATGCAATATTTCTAACAACATGCAATAGTTCCTAATTTTGACTGTATACAAATATATCATTATTTTATTTTTATTTTCCAATTATTTTTCTATTTTCCAGTTAATGCAGGTGGCTTCTACTTTTTTCCCCTTACAAATAATAATGAACATGTTATACTTGTTTTTTATTTCAGTGTCTATACTTGTCATATTTAGAAGTCCGATTTAAATATTTCTGAAATCTAACCGATCATTTGTTCTCTCTTACCTCCTGTTCTTTGGTCATACTTTCATGCTTTCTTTAATTTTCTTAAACATAATAAATGTTCTTATTTTGTATTCTATATCCAGTAATGATAATATCCACATCTGGTTGCATTTACTGTTTCTCTTGTGTAAGGAAATTGTTTCTTTATGTGTTTTGGGGGAATTCTTTGAGGCTTGGGTTTTAAGGTGCATTCCTTTGGAGGAGATTTTCTGTTTGCCTCTGTCAGGCATTTGAGGGCACCACCACCCCAGGACCACTTTAAATGACATTTTTAGCTTGAGTTGTTGGGGCCACCCAGGTAGTGTGAATCCTAGTCCCAAACTCCTGTGAGAGCCAGCCCAGCTTTAGCAATTCTTAATGAAGACTTGCCTTTCCACTCAGGGGCAAATGTCTTTACTGATGTTTCTCTCTCTCTCAGTCTCTCTCTCTCTCTAGATATAGATAGCAATAGATATAGATAGATAGATTTAGAGATACAGATATAGTTATATCTGCATAACAGTTTAAGATTTCACTGAGGATTTTGCCTTTTTGGGGTCCCATCTCTATGCAGGGTCTTATTTTCTACTTGCATGGGCTTTATTTTCTGTCTGTGATGCATGGTGACCATTAAAACCAACAGCTCTAATATACCAGAGATTAGCAGATGGATGCCCTCTGCCTGCTGTCAGGTTCATGCTTAATTACCTCTCTGGATTCATGCTTTCCTGTCATTTTTGGCATCTGAGGATTTACTCTCTTCATACTATTTCCTCTCTTCGATACTAATTCAGCTATGCATTTAAAAATTTTAAAATGTCCTATCTAACATTTTTAGTTTTTTTTGTCATTGTTGTTCTCTATTAGTAAGGTTCCTTGCACGTAGTGGTCCACCATACTTTTAGAAATAGAAGTCTCTGTGCCCTTGGGCATATGTCAGAGGTTTTGTAGAGCAGGAATCTTTAATTTTTTTCTGTAAAGGGCTGGATAGTAAATATTTTACACCTTGTAATCTATAAAGTCTGTACTGTGATTATTCAATTCTGTGCCATTGTAGCATAAAAATAGCCACAGATAATATGTGGCTATATTCCAATAAAACTTTGATATGGAAAGAGTTGGTGCACCCATTTGGCCCTGGGGCTATATTTTGTCAGCCCCTGTTCTAGAGAACATGCCAAGAAGGAGGAAAATCTGGAGGCCTTCCTAATTCTTTTGTCACCCGATATATGGAACCTCTTTATATCCAATCCTTTGATTTCCTGTTGCACTACTTTCTGTTTTGTTGCTGTCTGCTTTTCTTTTTAAGATGCATGCATTTAGATCTATAAAATACAGCCGAAGAATTGAGACTGAGTAACTCGCAATCTGATGGGAAGGAGATGAGATAGATGATGGAGCCTTGGAGGAAGTGACTCCACACACCCTGGAACTGGGTCCTGTCTTGTCCCCCAATTGCCAGAATTCCTCTCCTGGATCCATCACATGGGTTAAACCATGGCCTTGCTCCCTCCAAACTCTGGACAGAACACTTTCTTTAGGATAAGATATTTTTTCAGTCGTAGGATACTCTGATGAGATTTTATGCATGTTTAGTTACAAAAACCTAGCAACAATTAACTTCATTTCTTTGGTTTGTGAACTTTAAAAAGTCTATTACTTTCCCTGGTATCAGAAGGGATAAACTCTAGCCTCAAATCTACTTTTAAGTAGCTGTGTGACCTTGGGAAAGTCACTTAACCTCCCTGAGTCTTAGTTTCCTTATTTACAAGCTGGCAATAGCACCTGCTTTATCCCCAGGATTGGTCAACAAGGAAATGTAATGTTGCTGGGAGAGCTCTATAGAACATTATATAAATGCATAATACTACCATAATCTTATTTTATCCTGATAATAATCCCATCAGACAGGTAAGGCAAGCATGGCATTGGCACACATAAAAACTGGGTTATTTCTACCCTCAAAATCTATTTCATGTTAGTTTCAAAGAAAAAAAGAGAAATACCTGAAGTATATTCTTTTTTATTTTTGTTATCTCAGCAGTCAGCTGTGTGATAGTAGAATTTGCCCGTTCTTGAGTGATTTGAACTTGTTGCAACTTATTCAACATTTTGTCAAGATTTAATAGAACATTTCCTGATTTTCTAAGGTAAAATATTAATATTTCGGGTTAGATAAATATGCAATTATTCATTTATTTCAACTTGAGAAGTCACTGGAGTCAACCAAAAGTTTTACAATATTATTTATAAAGTAAATTTAAATTACTCTTAAGTGAGGCAAAATGCTAAAGTCTTCATTCTGAATAACGGACATATTAAATGCCAATAAAAACACATATATATGCATGTGCAGATACAGATTTCACCAGATATGGAAATCAAGGATACAGGTCTTGTTTATTAATTTGTCATAAGCACAGAGGTTTGGGAATATAACTGCCAAGTTTTGAACAGAAAAACTATCCTCGGCCAATTCTAGTGCTCTAATTTCTCAAACTTAAGCAACAATTTCTAAATCCTTATTGGATTGGGGGTGAGGGTCAAGAGGCTCCACAGAGAGCAAAGAGAGAACTGAAGGCCTTGCATTTTTAGGCTGTGTTTATTCAGGTTTATTTAAGCTTCAGTGGCATTCCAGTTGCCCAGGGGCCCAGTCAGAGGTTAAAATCACAAGCATTCCAAGTGATAGGCGATTTTATAGAAATGAGCTCACCTCAAGTCAACATTCACCAGATACTTAGATCTATGGGCTCAAATACACCTTTGGAAAAATATACCAAGTGAGTGAAATATCAGATAGATCTTTGCAGAGGCATAATTAGCAATATTTGTGCCCAAAGCCAAAACAGCTAAATGCCCCCTTCCACATCTAACCTACCCTCTCCTCCTAGTGGGCATAGGTCTCTTATAAAAAAACAAAACAAAACAAAACAAAAAACTTTATTTAGAGCAGTTTAGGTTCACAGCAAAATTGAAAGGAATGTACAGAGAGTTCTCATATACCCCCTACTCCCACAGGTATATCTCCCCGTCTCCACCCATTATGAATATGCCTCACCAGAGGGCACATTTGTTAGAATTGACAAACCTGCACTGGCATATCATAATCACCCAATGTTCATAGCTTATCTTAGGGTTTATTCTTGGTGTATATTCTAAGGGTTTGAACAAATGTATGACATGTATCCATCTGTAGTGTCATACAGAGTATTTTCACTGTTTTAAAACTCCTCTGTGCTCCATTTCTTCATCTTTCTCCTTGACCCCTGGCAACTACTGATCTTTCTTACTGTCCCCTCAGTTTTGCCTTTTCTGGACTGGCCTACAGTTGGAACCATACAGTATGTCATCTTCCTTTTCTATGCTTCTTTCTTTAGTTATATGTAGCTTTCAGGAGCTTTCCTTTCTTATAACAGCCCCCTCTCCGCCCCACCACCATACACGCACACCGTATCTTTTTACTGAAGTCATTTTTTTTCTTTTAGATTTTCAATGTACTGCTCATTATAGTGCATTTAGAAAAGAAGAAGAAGGAGAAGGAGCAGGAAAAGGGAACCAAGAAGAAGAAAAATATCAGTAAGGGAAAAATTTACCAGTAATCCTACCACCTTTTAAAGTACTGACATATTCTAGCATTTTGTTTTACAAAATTTTTTCTTTTCATGATTGAGATCCTCTTCCATGTATAATCTGCTACCTTATTTTTAAAAGCATTAACATTACACTGTAAGAATCTGCATGTTGTTAAAAATCCTTCATTTATATCATTTTTAATAGCTGTGTGATTGTACTGCCGTTACTTAATCTTCCTAGTTTTAAATATTAAAACTGGAAGGAGTTGGACTTACAGTTGAGTCTGGTACATTTCATTTGTGTAAGTGGATCATGAGACAGAGAGGGCAGCTCAGGTCTTGACTCTGCTGGGCATCCCAAAATGGTGGTGGATGTTGATGATGTAACTAACCACCATCTAACAACCCTATCACCCTGACCCACAGCACCCCATGCTCATAAAGCTTCAAGGTGGCTTTTCTTTTTGCTTGGCTAAGTCAACAAGGGCAGAAGGAAGCATGAGTTAGTTAACTCTCTGTACTGTGTATATCATTTTACTCCTATATTATTCCTGGGGCAGTAGTGTTCATTTCTTCTATTCCTCACCATCATACCTTTTTATTAAAGTCATTTTTTTTAATTTAGATTTTGAAAGTACTGCTTATTATTATAAATTTAGAAAGTACCAAATATATAATAGGTAAACAAGAAGGAGAAAATACTCTGATATTCTCACCACCTGTTAAGATACTGTAATATAATTAGTATATGGCATTTATTGGTACATATTAGTACAAAAAGGTAACAGACCATTGGAAAGGCATTTCGAGTTTAAGGAAAATGGGAAACAGGGATCCTTGCACACTGTCTCCCAATCTCCCAGTTTCCTGGGGGCCTCTCCACAGACAGCTTAGCCCTCATTTGGGTACCAAATTATTGGAACGTAATCTCATTTGAATGTTATAATTCCTTAGGCAAATATTTTTCAAATGGCCTTTTAGTGGCTGGCCTGTTAGAGCAAGATGAGAATATTAATACTGTACTTACTCAGCTGCTTTTGCCTTTACCAAAACCTTTCGGACTCCATCTGCTGTTTTATTTAGCTTGTCCTCATCTGTCCTGTAGTCCTCACACAGTTGCATAAATTTCCATATTTTGTCAAGTTCCTGGGTTAGATTTTGTGAAGTTATTGGCAGGTGGACGTTAAGAACATGATTTGCAACCTTCTCTATGTCCTCTGGAGGCACGTTTTCCTCTTAAATAAGAAGGTAGATTTTAGGTCATTATGTCTCCTTATCAAATACTGTATCTTTTAAGTATAACCAAAACAAACTAAGTCAAATGCATTTGCATTTGATTGTATATGTCCCTAGAATGCAGGGATTAAATTGCATATGTTCTATAGATTCTTCTTCATCTTCAATTTCCCTTTGCTCTGAAAGGAACATTGCTCATACAGTGCTGAGTACCTGCTACACTTGTTGGAAAAAATGAAAAACTCCAGACTTGGAATATTGTATATATGCTACAAAATATCCTTGTAAAAATTGTTTATTATAAGCACAAATTCAAAAGCAATTAAAATGTTTAGATGCCAGTCATTGAAATTCAAACACAATGAATAAGATTCTGGGGCAGCCTTGGGTTTGGACTCAACAAAATTTGATTCGAATCCTTCATGACATTAAAGAGGCTCACAATTTTTGCTCATCTGTATAACTGAGTAACTATACCTGTTGCTGCCACTCAAAGGCTTATCTTGAGAAGGAAATACAATACCGAGTAAAGTATCATGTGAATAACATCATAAAGAAACTTCTAAATACATCTCTGCCCTGCTTTTTGGAAAAATAAAATTGGCCCCCTTGTGAGAACTAACCATGGAAGATAGACTGGTAGTGTTTGGGGTAACAACCACTGCTGTCTAGCTTCCTACTGAGGACAGCGTAAGTCCCATGGGGAAGTAGAGATGCATTAGACGCAGATTTGATCCTCAAGGGGTTTACCACCAAGTGAGGAAACATAAGTTATTGTATATAAATACTGATTATGTAAGAAGAGAAATGATAAGTATAAGAAAATACTTCAAGAATAACTTCAAAAAGGCATTTTAACTGAGTCTTGGAGGACAGCAGAGATTAAATTCGTGGATATATGGGGTGAGGGGAGGGGTAAGAGGCATTCTAAACTGAGGGAACCATAGAAGCAAAAGCTCACAGTGGAACGAGAAACAGTTCATACTCACTCTTGGTTGTAGAGTGGGGTATCTAAAATTGGAGGAGCAGCTCAGAAAGGCTGGGAGCTGGTCACCCGAACCCCTAAATGTGAGGCTAAGATACTTGGAATTTCTTTAAGAGGCAGTGGGAGCCACAGATGGTTTTTAGCATTTTAGTGACATGACACAAGTTAATATCCTTTTTGTCGTCATTTTTGTTTTAGCTATTTTGTTTAATATAAAAAGATATATTTTTTCCTGTAATTTTTTTTGAAATGCGACAATTTTTTTTTTTTTTTTTTGCGAATAAGTTATATTCTAAACAGAATCAGGGAGTTTTTAAAAATAGTCATTCTTTTTGTAAAAAGTTCTAATAAAAAGTGGTTTTCATTTAACCACATATTTAGTCATCAAACATTCATTGGTATTTACTATGAGATTATAAATTCAAAACATTTTAATGGGATTTTCAGGAGAAGTGACACAAACTTTGTTAATACGGAATTCAGAAAACAAGGAAAATATAAAGATGGTCAAAGAAGAGTTGACGAGTGAGGCCACCATACAGTCTAATGGTGATTTTATTTGGGTTTCATAGCAAGGAAAAGAGAAGAATTGGGTGGGTGAAAGGTACTGTTCCCTGGTGACGCTGACCAGAGAATTTTCTTTAATGGAATAGGATTTTTCTCTATGCTTAGTCTAATTTTTGTTGTAATAATTTGAATACAGTATTTTTTTTTTTAATTCCTTGGGTTAAAGTAAAATTTTTATTAGAAATTTACTCAGTAGCAATGAGAAATAGGACTTATAAGGGAAAAGGCTCCATGATTTGGTGAATTAGGTGAAAAGCTGGTAGAGCCTTCTCTTGGGGCTCAGGACCATATTCCGCCATTTTCACACAACTGGTTGGGCAGTTTTGATTTTATTTTTGTTTTGATGCTGAATTGACTCATATCTGCAGAAATAGCTAATGTGTTCCTCAATCCAACCAGTTCCTGGATCTGTGTCTAGTCAATACCAATCCATCTAGCTAACTCATTAAAAATTTGCTTTATGTCCAGTAGACTGATTCTACCTCCATTCATTTTTACTGATTATTTTGGTAATTTTTACTGATTCTTTTTATTACTTAATTATTTCCCTATCTTGAAGATCAGAACTAGAAGCTGCTGCCAATACTATTTCTAGAAATATTGAGATGGAAAAAATACTTGGCCACAGGGGTCTCCTATAAGTTTTAAACATATTAATGAAATGATTGCACAGATTGTAATAGATATCCCAATTGTCAATTCATGTAGAGAGTGTTCAATTATTGAGTTTAGAAGATGGCTATGGAAAAGAAAGCCTCTTGAGATGAATTCCGTGCAGTGCTGTACCCAAACTGCATTATTTGCAGAGTAAGGTTTCATGTCAATTTCCAGCCATACTATTTGATTTTTATCTTTAATAAGTCTTTGGAGTTTAAAATATGTCTCTCCCCAAATAAGGCATGATGAGGAATAGGTTTATAATTATAATTATAATAATTTATAATAATAATGAATTAAATTCTTTTGGTCACAGAGTGCAATGTGACGCTTGGGAAACAGCTGATAATAGTTAATAACCAATATTTTAGAAGCTGGTACACTATGGTATTTGATACACAACCCAAAATTTGGCATACCTCGATCTCATAAACTCTGTCAGCAGAGAAAATCATAGAATCCCAACATTAGGGAATCTGATAGAGGCATCATGCTGGACTTTCCTTTTTTAAAAAAATAAAATGGCTTTAAACACAAAATTTATTTGTTTATTTGTGTGTATATATATATATATACACACACACACATATATATATATGGCTTTCTGTATGAGATTAATTTAGTAATAAATTCTAGAATTTAATTAAAATTCTATATATATATATATATAGAATTTTAATTCACACACACACACACGCACACACACACACACATATATTTGGTCCAGAGTTAATATTTTGAGATTATTTTCATTAAGAAAACTCAAATTAAGGGGTACATCATGTTTCTGATTTAGGCATGTCATTTACAATTAACGTAATTTAGAATTGGTTGTGAGGTTTGAGTATATATTAAAAAAATTAAAGAAACAATAAGTTGTTCTAATATTTTTTAAGAATTACCTGACAGAAACTTTTTCAGTTTTTTGATTAAAAGATGCATTTTTTCTTTTTCAGATTCACTTTGGTTTTTCATATTCCTCAGTTTCTCACTTAACTGTAAGGTGTTGTTTTTGGAGACTTCTGCCAGTTTACTTATATTTTTGATCTGAAATTAAAAAACAACAATGAGGAAAACACAACTAGGCACATTCTGTGATGCTTAATTACTTAGCTGGACCAAATAAAACTGTTACTAAAAATGAAATAGAAGTGTAGGTAATTTAATAATGGATTCCCTTTAAAGGACTCTTTTAAAAGATATTATTTGCTTTCATTATATTTTCTTAATAATGTAAATTTATCTCAAAACATTATTAATATTCAAAATTATTATTTGAAAACAATATTGACCTAATACTAATGACTTTTCTTGACACAAATCTCAAACACAAATTCTGTTTTAATGAGGCTTTAGCAGTTCATAATAACAACAAATTTCACTTAGAACTAGTTACTTACAGTGGCCATATGTTCAACAAGTTTAGAGCATTTTCCTTTATATAAGTTAAAATAGTTACTCTTCTAAACCTTCCTCAAATTCAAGTAATACACTTTCTTGGAAGCTCAAAAGAAAGCATTTCGTCTGTTAATAAATGCGTTTGAACTCAGTGTGGTCTACAAAGATAAATTCTGAACACTTTGTGCATTTGGTGGAGGAATGATAGGACTAAAAGGCTTGCAACCTAAAAATGCAAATTCTTAAATGCGTGATTTGAGAAAGGTCATGGACTTTTTGGGGGGATTCCAAGAAACTTTAGAAAAAGGAAAAATGGAAAGCAATAGGACAATATCACCAACAAGTTGAGCTGTATTGAATAAATTAATTGTGACAGAAGTAGGGCTAATTAGGATCAAACATAATTAGGGGAAAAAATCTCCCTTTATTTCTCCACAAAAGAAGGCTGCTTAATTGAGCCATACATATTTTGTGGGAAAGGATTTAATTGTATCACTGGCAAATGATGAAACAAAAAAGAAATATTTACATGATTAAAAATATGTATCTTAATTTGAGTTATTCCTTAATTCTCTAGAACTTTTTAAACTTTAAAATAGATAGCAGTTGCTAAGAGAGTAGATCCTAAAAGTTTTCCTCATAAGTAAAAAATTGTAACTATGCATAGTGATTTTAACTAACCTTACTGTGTTAGTCATTTAGCAATATATACATATAGTAAGTCATTATGTTGTACACCTAAAATTAATATGATGTTATATGTCAATTATATCTCATTATAAAAAAGTGGATAGCAGTAAAAATGCATAAGAGTAAAATGAGAATTCCAGAAATAAATACTTTGGACAGGAAAGCACCAAATTACACAGATGAATCTCAGTGGAGATTAGTAGATGCCATATTCAGAAAGAAAGAGATTGCTAAGTTACTTCACTCTTAAAACATCTGTCTGCAATCCATCCTCTGTCACAATTGACTCCTGAGAATTCTCTCACAATCTCTCTGGCACTCTTCCACCTCTAATCAAGAGGAAAACAGCACACCATTTTATCAACATGACAACCCCTCCCCAACCTTTTCCAGTTCTCCAGTAATGTGCTGATTAAGCCAGATTCTGCTAATATGTACTTCAGGGGCTATCTTTTAAAAGTAATAATTTAACACAGAGATTGTTTAAATGGTGTGAGATTTCTGTTTTCTGAGAAGGGGCAATAAAGTAGTTTAAAATTATATTAAGCAATTAAGGATTGTTTTAACCGCTGGGATGCAAGACCAGGATTTGCATTTATGGTCACTGCTGTATTTGCAACATCTAGGTAAATACCTACTATATAGTCAGTACTCAATGAATATTCATTAAAGCAATGAAGAATAATATAGAAGTGAAAAGGTATGTAGCAATAAGAATTATGACTCTGTAAATAAATGTTTTCAACATTTAGTATGTATAGGGATGTTCTACAGCTTGGCTAATCAGAGGCTTGCTCCAGACTTGGATTCTGGAGCACGTAGAGCAAGGATGCAGGACCAGCTGGGGCTCAAGCCCATAGAGGTGAGGCTCACAGAGCAAACTATTGCTCTGAGGGTGTGTGTGTGTGCACGCATGCCCATGCACGCACATGCGCGCTTATATTCACGTGACAAGCACTTGGGTGTGCATACACAAACGTGCATCATAGCTGTGGTCCTCACCCCTTTCCCAAGCTTGGCCCTCTAGGCTCCTTTTATTTCTGAGATGTCTTCACACATATTTTCTTTTTGTTCAGGAGTTGGTTTCTGTTGCTTGCAAATAAGAGTGCTGACTGACACAATATTTAACTTACATTGGTAAAAAATTCAGCTCTTTAAGAGCTTTTTCTTCACCAAAGGCTCAATGTATATTGTCAAAAAGAGCAATCATCATCATCTTGTTCTCGAGATGAATATAATGTATCTACAGAATACCTAAATTGTATCCATATTTTAAAAATGAATATAATGTATTCACAAAAAACTAAAGTAAATTAGATAATTAAAATTTATACTCATTTATCAATATGACCAGAAAAGTAAATAAAATCATTTAAAATTATTAGAGATTCGATTATCAGTGACTTAAATATTAAAACAACTTTATCATGTTTATCAACATAGGAAGAAGTTCAAGGCATAAGAGTAATAATCCTATTTAAATATTTCCTAACATTTAATTAAATTTTAACATTAAACTTTATATATTTGGTAGAATTTCAAATATACCTGTGAATTGATGAAAAACTATTTTTTACTTTGAGAGATCTATAGTTTTCAAATATTCGAGGCTAGGAGTCTTCACATTTCTATGTAGTGTTTGCTATAAAAGAATCATGTCCTCACAAGTCTATGTCCTACAAACATATATATTGTAATAGAAATATCAATATAGAAATAGAAAATATGTCAATATTTACATGTACTTCTAAATTTACATTTATATCCATACCTATATTTTTATCCAATTTTTCCAGGCATAAGAATACCTAATAACCAGAATCTACCCTTTGCTTAGAAGCTAAATGACAATTTTTAAAATTTCAAATAGTTTGCTTTTAAAAAAAATTGCTTTAGCTATATAAATAAAACAAGAGAAAACATTATTTACCTGATTCTTCCACCCTTGAACCTGGTTGCTCAAATTATAAATCATGGACTCTGCTTCTTGAGCTTTCTGAAAGGCATTCCCTGAGAGGGTCAGGGAGTCACGACAACTTGGGCCACCACAGGTTGAGAGCACGCATGGAACATCCCCTGGTTCTCCACACACCTGACAGGAGAAATGACTTGTGTTAAAAAGCAACTTGCTGGCAGATTTTTTTCTGAATGCCATCCAGGCTCACTGAGGCAAGGCCCTGTGCTATTCATATGTATTTCTTCAATAGTTCTTCACGCTTAATGCGTAGATGTGACCCATTAAATGTTTCCTAGGTAACTAACTGAACCGGTATCTAAATTATTCATTATCAGCATTGTGCCAATCACTATCCTTTTTATACTTACAGTTTTGGGAGAAAATTGACAAATATTTAGCATTTCCATGTTAATTTTATTTTCTAAAAAATAAAAATTACCTTTTACTAACAATGAGGCAGGAGGAGTAAATGCCCACAATCTGTACCATTTGGAAATAGTAAATAATATAAAATAATAAAATCAAGCCACAATCTTTATTCTTTGATTTTTCTCAAACTTTGACTTAAGAAATAAAAATATATAAACATATTTATATTGTTTATACATTACATAACAGAGCACATATATGTTATATACACTTATACATTTATAAAATAAATTAAAAAAATAAAATGTAAGATGAAAATACAGCTGAAGAGGTCTGTATACCAAGTAGAAACCACAAACATTTTTACTACACCATCATGAATGCTTACCTTTTCCTTCAATATTTGGATATCTGGTATCTTAATCTGCTTTAAATTTTCCAACGACAAGTTTGCTTTTGAGGTTAATGTATCTAAGATGGTAAGTAAGTCATTTCTGATTTTTTCAGAGTTACTTATGATGGAAGTAGTTCCATTAGTTTTCTTTTCAGCAGATAACGATCTCTGATAATATTTTTTGATGTTCTCTGAGAAATCTATATCAACATGAATTGAGGTAAAATAAATTTTGTGAAAACAAATGCAATTATACATTAGCTATCAAGATAATTGTTACACAGTTTAACTACCATCTTGGTCTCAATGACCAATACAACAATTAACAACCTCTTCTTTGAATTTGTACTTAATAGGGAAGGATTAGATATAGTGTAATAAATATAGATATAATGGTACAGAATATTGAAATTTAAGTTTGCAGACACGGGTTTGTGTATTGGTTCACCCTTTACTGTCTGCGTATGTCCTTGAGCAAATTGGTTAATCTCTTAGATTGTGTTTGCTTTTCTGTAATTGGCGATAATAATTTCTGAGGATTAAGTGAGATAATATGAAAATACTCAGTAAAGTGTTCCACAAATATATGAATTATGTATTGATTAGTATTAATTAAAAATCCTAATATGATAAACATACTAAATTTACCTAACTATATAGAGCAGGAGTGATAAACTTGTTTTGCAAAGAGCCAGAGAATAAATGTTTTAGGTGTGCCGGCCATAGCATTTCTGTCACAGCTCTTCAACTCTGTAGTTGTTGAGTGAAAGCAGCCACAGGCAATACATAAATAAAAAGGCGAGGTTATCTTCTAATGAAACTTTATTTACAAAAACAGTCCGTGGGTAAGATTTGCTGGTGGACTGCAGTTTCCTGACCTCTGATGTTGAGGCTGATGACAACAGCTCACGTTTGTTGAATACTTTCTGTATGCCTGAACTTCCACCAGTTTTCTTCCTTAACCTTCACAAAACGCTGAGAGGTGTGTATTAATATGATCACCCTTGTTTCACAAGTGAGAAAATGAGGCTCTGATGAAGTAAATTATTTGCCTGAGGTCTTGCTGATAGTAAGAAGTAACGCTGGGATTTGCAGCCATGTGGTTTACTCTAGAACCTGTGTTCTTAAGCATTTCTCCATCTTTTCCATATATTTATTAAAGTATAAATTCATGAAAGTAATATGGTATATTTTAATATAAATGATGGTATATTGGGGCTTTAAACTATAACTGCATATTTTTTGAACCAAAGGTCCAGGATCCTGTTCTTTATTCCCTGCGTAACTATAATTCAGGCACCAACACCACCTTATCTTTTAAACCTTCTTGGTTCTCACACTAACATACTCTTAATATATCATGATTTTCATTTAGCATGAAACCAAACCAAACCAAACCAAACCAAACCAAACCATGTTCCTATTGCTTGGAATGATTTTCTTCCTTTATTTTTCTGGCAAATTTATCTTCATTCCTTGAAGTCCAATTCAATTGTCACCAACTCCCTGAAGCCTTTCCTAATAAACGTAGGAAGAATTCCATTCTCAGTACTCCATTTCTGAAGCAGCTTGGGGGATTCATTGTTGGGGTATTATTTATATGCCTGTCTTCCTACTGGATGGGAATAATTTAAGGGCAAGGACTTGCTGTGTTCATCTCCCTGTCTCTGCTGCCCAGCGCAAGTGTCAGGCATGGAGAAAAGGCTGCTTTTGGATGGCAAGTTTGAGCAGATTAGCATGAGAGCAGTTTTCCTTCCTTCTTCCTGGCTCGGGTGGCCACTGATGGATTTCGGTTCTTTCAGTGGGCACCTTCTTCCAGAATGGGAATCCAGAGCAGATTCCTTAATCTTGACATAGCATTTATTGAGCATCATCAATAGTCATTTTACTAAATTTAGGTCTTCCTTTAGGGTCATAATTGTTATGTTTTCTTTTTTTCTCTTTTAGGTCAAGATCAGATGAAAACAGGAGCATACACATAGGACAAAGAAAAGCAGACAATGTTTTTTTCTTAAGATGGGTTTAATTTACATTTTCGCTTTACCTCTCAATTAGATGGGTTAGATGTGAATAAATTCAGTGCTGCCTCTCCTGGTAATAACAAGTTGTCCATTAATATAACAGAGATCTTCTCAGACATCAGGAGATGAACTAATCAAAGTTTTGCTTCAGAGTTCTATCTCTCTTCCATCAGGTTGATCTTGGCTTTGGCTCCTATTCATTTTTGAGCACTGAGCAATATGAATTATGGGCTTCTAGTATCTTCTAGTACCTTTACAAAGTTCTTATGAGAAAGTCCTTTTGCCCCATATTCCTTTGCTCTTTGGTTGCTGGAAATGGAGTGGTTTACACTGAGGAAGGCATGGAAAATATCTCTCTCATTTCCTTTGGCCATGTTAAAATTTCCAAGTTGCTGATTTCACAAGATCTCTTGCATGGCTTGGCACTAGATTACTTTGGGTTTTAGTATATGTTTAGTATCAGACATTGTTAGCTTTATTCATTATTTTGAGCAAGTGCTATCTAGGTTCTGCAATGTTTAAAAAGTTGAAATATTCATGTACAAATAATACCTCTGATGGGTGTGTTTTTGTGTTCTAAAGTGCTCAGGCACTACAGCAGTAAGCACAGGGTGAATCACTAATGGAATGCACTATGGGTTTCATCAATCTCTGTCCAGAAACAGACAGTTGAAGTGCATTTTCTCTCTTACCCATGATGCTTGTGTTACGGACACTGGAGAGCAAATCAGTTTCTTCCTGAAGATTTTCAAGTAAGAGGTCTGCTTCATTTCTCATTTTTACTATTGTTTCTTTCAAATCTGGAAATGCATATACTGCTTTCAGTTGCTCACTTAGCTGCATGATTTGTTTCCTATAGGGGAGTAAATGTAGCAAAGCTCGTATTACATTTGATAGATTGGTGGGGGAAAAATGTAAAAAATTGAACTCATTTTTAGGATGACTACCTCATATTAGGTCAACTACCTTATAATAGATGCCCCCTCCATTTTTTATTTGACTGTTTATAATTCTGTTTATGGCTTATCTCTTCCTTGTTAATTTAGCTCCCTGGAATATTTCAGCACTCACTTAAAATATGATCAGCATACAAGGTCTAGTAGAATAAAGGTTTTTGAATCTTTTAGTTTCAACTATTTATATTCTCTCTGTCTCACTTTGCTTTGGGTTTTTAAAAACATGTATTCAGATATGGCTCACTTAAATCAGTCTAAGAGAGCCAATCTACATTCGGCTTTAAACACAGAACTCCTCATCCACCCTAGGCTAAAGATTCCAGCAAGGTTCCTTTTAGTGCTACAGGGTCTTGACTATAATTCCCACCAGTGACAAGGAGGTTTGTTGATGAATGTACCCTGAGTGTCTTTGCTATCACCTCGGCGGTATGCACCTTGCTTCCGCTTCAATTGCTGGCTTAAGCACACACAGTGGGTTCAAGTGAATAATTAGTATATCCCTCTTGATGGGGAAATTGGGTGCAAATCTTGAAGAGTACAGCTGAGGGAAATTACAATACAAATTTATGGGACTATTTGTCTTGGCACAAGTAAAAAGCATTAATAAATGCTTCCTGGCATTTTCTGCTCTAAATCTCCCTTCTAATCTACAGACTTTTCTTCAGACTCCAACTGTCAGAACTATAATTCTTTAGGCTAATAATAATAATAATAAACAATAATAATAGTAAGTACTATTATTGTAATTGGTACTCTTTAAGCACTTACTATATGCCAGACACGGTGCTACATGACTTGTCTTGAATAATTCTCGTAAGAATACTTATGAAATAGAAACTGTACTCACTTTTTTGATGAACAAATTGAAGCTTGGGGAAGTTAAATAACTTGCCCAAGGCCACACAGCAATAAGTAGAGTTGAACCAAGGTGGTTTGACTTTTGAATCTATGTTCATGATGTCCTGGATTCTCTGTCCTCCCCCTCCCCATGGATTTGCAATTTACCCAGCAAACATTTATTATTTAACCATGGCAGGCCTGGAGAATACAGGCACAGAGGAGACAGCCTCTGGCCTTGGGAGCCCCTCAGCCAGGCAATAGTGGATGGGCGGATGGGCCACAAAGAGGTGAAGAGATGGAGAAGGAAACACATGGCTTTCTCTGAGGAGGTTAGGGAAGGCTTCAGAGAAGAAGTGGTAATTGGGTGGCTGGTGAAGAGGAGTAGGAACTCAGCAGGTAGACCAGGAGGGGACAGGCATTTTGGCTTCTGGACCAAGAGGCCCATCAGGCCTGGCCTGGATCCCTGCCTCTGCTCTCTTCTCTCTCGCTTTGCTCAGGGCTTTGGCAGTCTCTGTCAAGAATGTTCACTGTGGATTGGCTCAGTCCACTTTCTCAGTTTTACTTTGTCTGCCATTTTCTATAACCATAAACCTGTGGTTCATGGGCCAAAACCCATTCTCAGAAATGTTTCTTTTGCCCATACAGTGTTTTTTAAAAGTGCTATTAGATTAGCTGCCTATATTTCAAAGAGGTGACATTTCCATAAAAATTGTGATGTCTGATGTCTCTTGAAAAGTGGGAGCATCTGGGATTACAGAGCCCAAATCCTACAGGGCAACAGTCTTTACAAGGATATGGATGTGCCTGTTCTCACCTGCGAGCCGGACTTGGCCATGTCACCTCCCTGGGCCCAGTAGCTGTGTCTATGATGCAGGTGATCCTTCCTCTGAACTATCTAGGTGGATTATGTGTTCTTCCTTGTATGACTTTTAAGCAATTGCTATAAACCGCTGGGACTTTTGCCTATTGAAAATAAATGGCCTTATATTTATACCTGTGCTTTGTGTAACATAAAACTCTTCAGCTTCAACTATTCCTTAATCTTAGACTTTTATGGAGGAGGGGAGATATTTGTTATAGCACTACAATCTTTTTTTTTTTTAGAGATTTTTGCTCCCGGAAGAGTGAAAACTATACCAAACTTATCTTGGTTTTGCCCAGAGCAGTTTTCTATAAAGGACCAAACAGTAAATATTTTAGGCCTCAGGAGTCACAGTGTCTCTGTCGTAACTACAGAACTCTGCCATGGTAGAGGGAAAACAGCCACAGAGGATACATGGGCATGGCTGTATTCCAATGGAACTTTATTTATAAAAATGGGCAGTATGTTGAGTTTCACCTGTGGGCTTTGGTTGCTGACCCCTGGCCCAGAGCAACCAATATAATATATAGCAGTGTTTGACAAATGAAAAAAGTATTAAATAATATATAATAGAAATGATACTGCATTTTAAAGGAATTATTATACTTGTTTTACGACTTCACATTAAGGTACGAACTTCTAAACAACTAAGGAATTTTGGAAGATTTAGCAAATTTCCCTGAGTACATGGTTTAAAAAAAATATTTGTATTAGAAACCGCCCTACTTCTGATTTCATGTCTTTCAGCTCTGCGGGGTTTGGGTTTCCAAATTAACCTCTTAATGACTGCCACTTTATTATAATCAATGGCATCTGGAAAAAAATCATGCAATTCTAACTAGATAAGAAAGAGGCAAACAATCACCAGCCTGACTATTAACTGAACAATGATCATTTCCCTAATGTCAACATAGGTACATTTCTAAATCAAAGGCTGTTATAGCTCGGTAGAAGTTACAGTAAATCAAGAACTTGACTATCTATTGCTTGAGCGCAAATCTTACCCAACGGAGTCATGATAATCCTTGACTTTTAAGAATTTCTCCGATGAGAAAACAGGATGTTTTAAAATCCTTTCTATTTCAGACATGTTCTTTTTGAGGCCTTTGAAGTTGGCATCACAGACAGGCAGGGTCTCTCTTTTATCTTCCATGTTAGCAGCCAGCCTAATTAACCCTTGCACTGCTCTGGAGAGGGAAGAAATGCTGTGGTCCCACTGATCAAAGCACAAGTGACACAGAGGACATGCAGGGAATTCCTGGCCGTGACCCCGTGCGCAGCGATCACATTGCTGGCCACTAATGCCCTCCCGGCAGCGGCACATGCCTGTGTCCCCATCACAGATGGGCCTCTGGGTACCTTCCCTGTTGCAGTCACATGCTAAAAAGGAAGAGAAAGAGCAGAGAATGTCAGTCACCTAGTCTTTTGCTTATGACTCGCTCAAGAATAAAAACTGCTCTTCTCTCCTGAGAATATCCCCAACTCCCATTTCTAAGGCAAACATTTAATACGGTATAATTTCAGAGATCTATGCAATGGCTATTAAAATATAGTGTTCTTCTTTCCATTCCACTAACAAATCAGTTATTTTATATGGAAAATATTAGGTGCCTTTTTTATTGTGAGTGTTTGTGTGTGGGTTATTTACATATTTTAGTGAGGAACATGGATCAGATGGTGGAGGGCACACTAGTGACCACTGCTACTGCATCCAAGAGTGACTCAGGCATACCACAGACTTTCTACGAAGTCCCATGAACACACTTTGTCTCAGTAAACTCCAGCCTGCGTATGCTAAATAAAGATGTCTTCCATTAAATAAGAACTATTCCATTCTCAAAAAAGTCTGGGAGTGGTGTGCTTGCTCCTTGGTATTTATCCAAAGGAGTTGAAAACTTATGTCCACACAAAAACATGCACAGGAATTTGTATAGCATCTTTATTTACAATTGTCAAAACTTAAGAGTAACCAAGATATCCTTCAGTAGGCGAATGGATAAACTGTGGTACAATTAGGCAATAACAATATTATCATTGTTAAAAAGAAATGAGCTTCAAGCCATGAAAAGACATGGAGGAAACTTAAATGCTTATTACATAGTGAAATAAGCCAATTTGAAAAGACTACATACTACATGATTCCAACTATAGGATATTCTAGAAAAGGCAAAAATTTGGAGACAATAAAAAGATCTGTGGTTGCCAGGGATGGGGTGGGGAGGGGGTAGGTTGAGTAGGTAGAGCACAGAGGACTTTAAGGCAGTGGAAATGTTCTGTGTGACACTATAATGAGGGATACATGTCACTATATATTTGTCTAAATCCATAGAATAGACAATACCAAAAGTGAACTATAATGTAAAATTGTGGATGTTGCTGATTATAATACATCAATGCAGTTTCATCATTTGTGACAAATGAACCACTCTTTTAGGGATGTTGATAATGGGGGAGGTTATGCATGTGCGGGGGCAGAAGTATATGGAAAATCTCTGTACCTTCTCAATTCTGCTATAAATCTAAAACTGCTCTGAAAAAATAAAGCCTTTTTTAAAGGGATAAAATTAAGTTTATTTTGTCTTAATTAAAACACACACACACACACACAAAACTATGCTACTTGCACTTTGATCCACACACACACACACACACACACACACTCAAAACTATGCTACTTGCACTTTGATTAAGCCTTAGGTTGGAGTATGGCAGACTATTGAAGTTACTTCAGTTTACAAAAGGTCAGGGAATCACTAGCCTATGACATTGGACAAACTGCAAGAAACAAGTGATTTAAAAATACATTTTGACAGCTAGAATTTCATTAATAATAATGCCAATTACACATAAAATCTGATTTACACATCAAGCTCCTCAACTAGTTATAACCTGTCTGGCTTTGGTTCAGAGGCCTCAACAGGAACCCCTTTGGGGCAGCACTGTGTCACTTCACCAGCTAGAGGCCAAGGCTCCCCTTTATTAACCACTCTTCCCCATGAGTTTTAGTGGGGGCCAGTGGCCTGACTTGACTATTCGCAAAGTTTTCTCTATAAACGTGAAAGCAGTTTTATAAAATAAAATTATTGAAATATTAGAGGGACA
>NW_006494608.1:6231230-6274400 GCF_000325575.1 Pteropus alecto | reverse complement strand
CCAAAATTCCTTCCTGGTTTTTAAAGCAGCAATTCCACTTAGAAAACTGAGTGAGACTGGGGGACACCACTGAGAATATATATTCGAATAGGGCAAGAAAACAAAGTCTTTTTTGTTGTTGTTGTTGTTTGTTTTTTGTTGTTGCCCCGAAGGCACATTTATAAAGGAAAGGAATGGAGGAAAGAGTTATCATGTATTCAATGTAGAGGTGACCACGATGATAAGCCCATCACATCTGATATTTCTTTGGATTGACTTCTTTTGGAAGCTGACTTTAAATAGAGATTCAAATATCCCTTCTAGAACCAACCCGGATTTTAAATATGTGTTATCTGATATGGTAGCCACGAACCACATGTGGCTATTTAGATTTAAATGAATTAAATAAAATAAAGCATTTTTTTTCTTCTTTTGCATAGGCCACATTGCAAATGCTCAACATCTCCATGTGGCTAGGGGCTCCTGCACTGGATGGTGCAGATGTAGAATACTTGCACCTCTGCAGAAAGTTCTACTGGACAGCGTGGCTCTGAACCCTACAGTGATTGCTAAGACATAGAACGAAAGGCAGTAGAACACAAACACCATGAGGTTAAGAGCTTTACGTTATTTATTCACTACCAAGAGTAGTGCACTCTGTGGATATTTTAAAATGAACAAATAAGTGAACATGTTATAGCCCCAGAATTAGGAGAGAGCCATGCTGAAGAAACATGTCTCCTCTGGCCTCCTGTGATCCATCTCCCAGCCTGTACCTCAATCCACAGTAGCTGTTTTTTGTCAACATGCTTCCAAATAGCGGGAAAATGGCCACAAGTTACAATCTCAGAGGTCTGTTCTATTTTAATGACTCTGAGGAATGTTAATATAGGCCACAAATTGGAATATAGGCTAACATTTAATATGGCCTAAAGTTTTAATACAGGAGAAAAAAATATTTTTTTCAAAACTGGGATTAATTTTGTGGATCTTCTACCAAATAAAGGAGTTTGAAATTCAGTTGGTTCAGAGCATGCCCATGGCGGGACCAGGTTGATTGCACGTATGTTTTTAGAATCACCAATACTTACCAATGCATCGCTCCAGTGGATCACCATAATAATCTTCCTTGCAGTCACTGCAGTGTTTCCCATCATAGCCTAATTTACACGAACACTGGCCTGTAAGCTGTAAGAACAGTTGTGGGTGAAGAATTAACAAGCTTTCTGATCTAAAAAAATAATGCATTTTAATACGGAACAGTTTTCCCTCCAGTGATTTAGAACATACAGCTGTGCAGAGTCAGAGGAAGGATGATTCCCACGGCCAGCAACCACCCCAGACAATATCAAGGATCAGGAGTTAATGTGTTTTGGCTTGGGCTCTTGAATATACCGCCTGCTTCCAGCTGTTCAAGGACAGGTGGCCCCAAAATGGGAAATACACACATGTAAATGAAAACAAAACACATAATGGGAAATGGGCCACATTCTTGTCCTCTACAGTTATGAGAGTTCTCCCATAACACAGAGAGGCCAGAGACCTGGACTAACATTCATCAATTTATTTGGCAGATAGTGTTTCCATGATGGAATGTCCATGATGGATTAGTGTTTCGCTCAACAAAACATTTTTTGCATTTGAGCCTTAATCATTTAGTGACAGTTATTTAACTGTGTTTTGGGGGGAGAGTTGAACTTTTTTGTACCCTTCCAAATGGATTCTTGACCAGCTTTTCTGAAAATGAGGAGGTTGGAAATTTATAGGAGGAAAATATAGAAGCAAATCACTATTGTAGTGATCCTGGGTTATACTTGACCAAATCTGCTTAAACAACAACTTTACCAGTATGATTTCAATGAATAAATAGCTGGATTCATAAAGTGACTAGATCTACTAAGTTTCTATCTGTCTTTGGAGTTACCTCTAGCTTCTGCTCAAATATAGATAGTTATGGGGAGCTCATTGCCCCTGAGGGCTGTCATATTGCTGGTTGTCCTTGATTGTTGGGCAATGCTTTATTACACTGATGCAGGATCTGCTCCTTGTAACTTGTTTCCATTGTTCTGAGGTCTGTGTTATGGGCAGCACAAAACGGTAGCCTCCCTCTTTCCTCCTCCAGCTCTTTTCCCACCTAGAAATAGTTATCCTCAACTTGCATTTGCTGCTCTTCTTTGGGCTGACCACCCCTAATTCCACTGTACGCCAATGAAAGTGTTTCCTAATTGTAAAGAACAAGCCTTCATCACAGAATAGCATGGTTCTATCCACCATCCTGGTTGTCTTCCTTTGGACACATGCTAGTTTGTCAATATAATGTTTAAAATGTGGCACTTAGAAATGACAAAAGTGCTCTTGGAGCCATCTTCCTAGTACAGAGGACAATGGGACGATAACTGCCCCGAACCTGGGTATGGCCCTCCTCCTACTCCAGCCTGAATAGACATTGCCTCTTTGACAGCCCTGACAGCACTGCTGGCTCACTTGAAGCATGCAATGAAAATCCTCAGGTGTTTTTCACAGAGCTGGTGCCAAGTTATTACTCCTCCCTGTATTTATGTAAATTTTTAAAATCCAATTGCAAATCTTTACTTGTAACCTGTTAACATCTTGTTTCCAGACAACAAGAAAGCCTGTTAGAATATCTTGTCACTTATTCTGTCTTTATCACATTAACTTGCAACTCTGCAGTATCTGCAAATCTGATAAGCATGTTTCTCCAACTCCATCTAAACTGTTGATGAAAATATTGGACAGCACGTTTGGATCTCTCCGTAATAATGTCCTGAGGACCACCTACTGGCTGAGAGAGAGATGTTTATCATAGCTGTTTAAACAGCTGAGAATCTAAATGTCCATGTCTCCATTGTACGCCAATGAAAGCGTTTCCTAATTGTAAAGAACAGACTTCTCCTAGGAATCCCCTATGGACCAGACAACCCCAAATATTCTCATCATAAGGGGCTCTTTGATTAAACAAATGCCATCTGATTTCAGCTTCACTGACTTCTCTCAGTCTCCATGACTGAACTGTGGTTTTTGTTGCGTGCTGCTACAAACATGCTTCCCGAAATGTCTAAAAATTATGCCAGAGAGTGCTGTCATGAACATTAGACTCCCCTCGTGAATTAGGAAGCCAAGCAGTGATATGGAGATCTACCGATTTGTTCCATGGTTGGTAATTGCAGGGGTGAGGAGTGGAGAGGAGCATATAAACAGGCATGGTCATCTGTTGCCCAGAATGGTATTAAAAACCAAGAATACCATTCTCCAACAAAAGGACCAGTATTCCTTGAAAAAATGGCTTCCTGGACAGGGGAAAAATATACAAGATGAGCTTAGTAACTTTAAAGTCTCTTGCCTGATCACAGTGGCTACTATGAGAGGTGCGGGGGTCACAGTTGCATGGCTGACATCCTCTGCCGGGGACCAGGTTCCAGTATCCATCAGCACAATGGTCACAGGTCTGTCCTGTGACGTTGGGCAGACAAGGGCATGCACCAGTGTCAGGATCACAGAGGCAAGCTCCCTGACCAGGGGGACACTCAGTGGTATTCACACCAGAAGGATGACAGGAGCATCCTGAGATAAGAGGAGGTAAATTCAGTGATAACACTGGCATTCAACAACCCACGCAAACAGCTTTTTAATCCTGGATATATCATTCCTCCAAAGGGCTCAAGGATGAAACATCTTACAATAGTACAGAATTTATCAAAGAATCTAAATAGGCTGAACCCATTCAATTGTTGGTAATCTCCCAAAACAGCAATTTCATATGGTTCTGCCAATCATGTTTCAAGAGCTCACAATTAGGAAGACCAAAAGTCTCACTTCTTCCCTGGTTCCATGCACCAAAGTTCCATTTATGTAAAGGATCTGAAAACAAATGGTTTTCACTAAATCGACTTGGGGAACAGAAATAGTTGAGATATCTTCTAAAAATGAGCAATTTATTTTTCCTCTTTATCATAAAATTAAACTCTTATCCTCTTCTACATCAATGATTCTTGTACCTATACACTGAAGTCACTTGATGAGCTTGTAACAATGCAGATTTCTGGGCCTCACTCCCAGAGATTCAGCTCCATGGGTCTGAGGTACAGCCCAGGAATCCCCATGTTAATACCCTACCTTATCCCCAGGTGATTCTGGCACAGTGCTCCTGGGACCATACTCTGAGAAACAATGCTCAGATTCTACCAGGGCAAGTTTTGAAGGTAAGAGTCACAAAAGGCAAACTGCTAACACCAGTGAGTAAACTGTAGCTGCATCTGAAATACTCGTGGTGGCGCTGCACCCATTTTTGCTGATGAGTTCAGTGCAACACCTGTTACTCAGTGGGTGCTGACACTACTGGCCTAACCAAAATGAGCATGGGAGAGCTGCCACTCCACTGTCACATTTCTCCCCAGGGGCCTTGCAGACTTACTTCTGCAAGTCTGATTGAGGGCCGATCCAAAGTGACCTGGTTTGCAGAGCTGGCAGTTGGGCCCCTGAGTGTTGTGCAGACATTTAAGGCACTCCCCTGTTACTTGGCTACAGGACTCTGGGTCAGTTATATCAATGTTGTTGTTGCAGGCACATGGCCTGCAAGGTGCTCCAGAAATTCTTGGATTTCCATAGAAACCAGCAGAGCATTCTTCACACTGCTTACCTAAAAGATTGGGAGAGGAAAAGGGAATAAGATGAGGAGTGTGTGTCTGCATTGGATGTGGGAAGAGGATGGCCATTGGTGTAAATAGAGAATAACTGGGCTCCTCTAGGAATAATTAGAGGTGGCACATTGAGGATAAGTAAGGAAAATTGTTCTAAATTAAAACAGCATTTATTTTTAATTTATTATCGATTCAGACCATAAAATGATTATTTAGAGCTAAAAATGTCCTTGGTGAAGAATGAATTCTAGTCTTTCTATAAAACCTGAATTTGTGGGCACAGGACCCCTGGATCCTTACAGAACCAGGGTCACCCTAGTGTGTTCCAGGACTCAAAGCTTGTCTCATCCCCTGTTCTCCCCAAGCACCCCACCCTTCACCTGTTCCTAGAGGTGAAATGGCAGCAGCTTGAGATATGTGTCTAGAAGTGAAGATGGGTGAGAATAGTTTCCTTGATTATGAGACCAAGAGAATGGTTTTATTAAGCACCACATGGAGAAACCATCCCTTCTCTCCTATACTCTTTACCCTTCCAACCAAGAGGCAACTGCACTTGTGTAGGTGCCCAACCTGTGGGTCCATTCTCCACGTTTTGGTTCATTCCATTTAGAAATGCTCTCATAGCTTAGTCATGATCTCTGCTCTAGAAACTGACCAACCAAGTCAAAGTGTGCATGGAGAAGAGACTATAAGGGAAGAGAATTAGCTAGAAACATAACCTTAGAAGTAGCAAATAAGAAAAATATTAGTCATGTAATTTATTGTCACTATGTTAATTATCATTGAAGAAAATAAAAGCACTATATTTTCTAAGTGGGATTGAGTGAAGTAGACTTAAGTTTTTTCCTCATTTGCATTATATATTATACTCATGCTTTACCTCTGCAAAATAAAATGTTTGAGCAACAGGCACAAATACCGAACTGACTTATGAAGTCTATATTCATTGCCCAAATCAGTGCTTCTAGACATCAGAAAAAATTAGTTTTATCTGTGAAATACCAGTCAAATTGATTGCTTGGAATTATACGAAAAAAGCATTCGACTGAGTAACATTTTTTTTCTTTTTACTTTTTAAATGCTTATGTGATATGTAATACATATCACATATATATTTACTTAATCACATATGTATCTTAACATGTGATGATTTTGTTTTAAAGAAATTAATTTGGTTTGAACTCATTTGGCCAGTTAGTTTTCCACAACATTATTTAAAAACGATAGCTCAATGGAATGGGTTTTAAATTGTCATTGGTTTTGAATCATTCAAATTTGTTCAGTAAAGTGGCAACTTTCCAAATTGTGTCTTCTTACCACAAACTTTAATTCTGCACCACTCATTTGGCCAAGGCAGATAAATTGTTAATATGTAATTATTTTTCAGGTAGTAGTGTGGAATGGAAGGAAAATAACCACCAGGAACTATACTGCATACCTGCATAACCTTCAAGACAATTGCAGATTACCTCTGAGCTCCAAGGATTCTGATAACAGGAATGGGCAAAATACCAATTACTCGATGGAACATCTGGACACGGGCAAGGACGGCAGGACTGTCCCGAAGAAGGGTTTCCATAGTAACCATTGATGCATCTGTCAAGGTAATTTCTTTTTACCAAAGTGTTCCCAGGAAAAGCTCACGTTAGCCAACGTGAATTTGCTATGCATTCGGATAGTGCAACTCTGAAATTCATTATTTTAGAAGATGTTTATTTTCTCTGTCCAAAAATTGTTTGCTTTTAAAAGTCTCATGGCATAGTCATTAAACTCAATATAATAGCACTTAATTTGCATGTCTTATTTCAGGAATAAAATGCAAGGTGCCAGGCAAATGACTGTTATCGATTTAACCAGACATTGTCTGGCTTATAACAAGATTTTGAAGGACAATGGAATGACACAATCTTCCCCACCTATAGCAACAACTCTATATTTAAATGTTGTTGAGTTTCTACTCGATGGTCCTTTGAGAGTGTTGTGAGAACAGAACAAAAGAAAAAAACTAAAGACTAAAGTGCACATGAATTTCATACCTTTCACAGTTTCTTCCAGTTGTAAACCTCCCGCAGTTGAAGCACGATCCTGTCTCTGGATCACAAAGTTCAGCAAACCCATTACAATGGCAAGGGCGGCAGTTGGGAAATCCAAAATAGCCCTGCAGGCACCGGTCGCAGCGGAGGCCAGCCACCTCTTCCTGGCAGGGGCACTGTCCTGTTATTTGGTCACATACAGTGCTCTTTGAGCCTTGATGGTGGCAGTGACATGCTAGATAAAGCAAAGAGAAGCATGTTGGGGTGGAGGACAAGTGGTGTGCTAGTGAAAGAGGTACAGTTCTAATTCTGTAGTCCCTGACTCATTTGTCATCTCAATCAAGGTGAATAGAGTTTCTAAAGCGCCTAGAATAGAGTGTTGTGTGTGTGTGTGTGTGTGTGTGTGTGTGTGTGGTAGGTACCAGATGAATGTGTGGACAACTGGGTCAGATAAATGTTGTTTATATAGAGAAACTGAATGGTAACATGTTTTTAATGACTTGAACTTTTGTATATCTTGGGAGTCAAACTTGAAGACCATAAAAAATATAAGAATCCCTCTCGCAAAGGTCAGATTTTTCTTTTTCCTAGGCAAGATAGTGGAGATTTAATCCTTTTCTGGTAAATTGTTGAATCCTTTGAGCCAGTCTTCTCCATACAAAAATATGATGCCTGTTTGTTTGATGGGTGCTACATGAAAGAAATGTTTGCTCCTTTGTGTATCTCAAACACTTTATAGTTTTTTTTTTTTGTTTGTTTGTTTTTTTTTAAGAAAAGGACAAAAAAGAAGGATGATGGACCTAAGCTATTTGATAGACTGTTTACTAGGCAGGCAGGAAGTTGTGCCGTCTCTCTGAATTATGACTAAAAAGATATGTTTCCCTACCGGAGAGGAGATTTAATGTACCTGGTGGTTTTCATGGTTCCTAAGGTAGGTTTCTGTGGGGAACAGTATTTTCACTAATGGTTTACATCGCAACAGAGAACTATGTAGCCTGAACATAACAACCATGAGAACTGAATTATCAACTGTGGACGAAGCCCCACCTAAGCCTTTGTTAATGGGAGGCTTATAAAATGAGTTCCAATGCTGTTTGTGATCCCAGCATCAGAAAGAGTAATATCCTGGTGACAGCGTTGTCCTCTTTTTTGACTTCCCAATATCATCACTGTTTTAGCCTTTCCAGCCACCATGCTTATGTGCCAGATCATTCAGCTGGGTTTGCACAGCTAACTCCCTTGATGGTGTTCCCACATTCTACTTGAACTACCATCTATTTGATATAGAATTCCAACTTCCAGAAGCATGGACCATGTTTTTATGACTACTCATGCTTCCAAATAGAGCTCTGTATATAGTCACTGCTCAGTGAATGGATGAATGAAGTATGGCAGAAAAAAATGTCAGTACATTTTATCTACATAGACAATCTGAATAACGTAGTCAAATTCTCAATTCTCTCCCATTTTAGATTCACCACATGGACTTTCCTGCCTTTGAAACGCCAAGGTTGTGACCAAGCATGTTTCCTCCTCTGTTTTTTGTTACTTACAGTGACAACCTTGATGCCCCAAACCGTAGCTTCCCGTTGAGCACCTGTCACAGCAGCGCCCAGTCACATGGGGCTTACACTGGCATTGGCCTCCAAGTTGGCTGCAGCTGGTCCCAACTGAGCCCTGGGGGTGACACTTGCAGGCTTCAGGGAACAAAAGAAGCAAGTTAGAAATGAACAAAGTAACAGAGGAACACTTCATCCTGTTAGTAGCTTTAGTCCACCTCTCACTTGGTACCTCTCCAGTCCTTAACTCCCTTGCCTATTAAATGAAGATAAGACCTACCAAATGGGATTATAAAGATCGAACACCACACCACCTGTGAAGTACTTGGAACAGTATGAGTGCTAAATAAACATAACTTAATAAATAAATGTACTACGGCCAAGCCACCCTGAACAAGCCCGATCCTGTCTGATCTTGGAAGCTAAGCAGGGTTGGGCCTAATTAGTACTTGGATGGGAGACCACCTAGGAAGACCAGGTGCTGTAGGCGTAAAAATTAAAAAAATAAGGGATTGTTAGCTGACAAGGTCCTTGCAATCTGTGAGGTCAACCAAGGGTTGACTCACCTTAAAAAAAAAATAATAAATTTAACAACATTAAACATTACTTAAGTTAATGAAAGGCTTAAGTTGTTTTAATAATTATTTGTTCCAATATAATTATTATTATTGATATTATTATTACTTCAATTTCTGATGATCTATGTTGGTGCTGGACTATATCTTTGATTTCCTTATTCCATATCTTTTATGAGATTGTGGATACCTTGGAGCCAGAGACCTGCAGTATAACAGAAAAAGCATTTGCCTAGAACTCAGGAAACCCAGGCTGTCATTGGAGCTGTCACTCTATAGCAGTGGTTCTCACTTTGGGAGGAGATTTTGCCATGCCCCCTCCAGGGGACATATGACAAAGTTTAAAAACTTTTTTGAATGTCACAACTATGGGGAGGGTGCTACTGGTATCAGCTGGGTAGAAGGTAGAGATGTAGCGAAAGATCCTATAATGTACAGGACAGATCACCCCACTTCTATGACAGGTATTATGCAGTCCCACATTTCAAAAGTGCTGAGGGTGAGAAATCCTCCTCTACAGCTTAGTGAAATGGGCAGGATACCTAATGTTTTTGGACCCTAATATTCTCATTTATTAAATGAAGGTTTGGGGATGAAAGAAGTTTAGAGTTTGATTCAGCCCTAAAATTCCGTTTTCCAAATAAATATTTTAAGACCATTTCTCCAGCAATCTAGCATCTTAATGCTACTGCGAGACCCCTCTTTTATATATTTCCTGTACTATGAGTTAGGATTCCAACACATCAACAGACTGCTCTGTGTATGTCATCACTGGGCAAGGGGTATTTACATTGGTTGTTTGGAGCAGATGCTAAAATAAATAAAATCAATTTACTCACTTTCCAAAAAAAAGCATTTGTATAGATAGCAAAGCTTCAGCAGAGCCTACTAAACAGATACTCACCTACTGCGCCATCGTGTAGCCTGGCAGACATGCTGACTATAAGCCTTTTACATGTGCCAGGGAGCACTTGAGGTCCTGTTTCCGAGGCAATTTCAACACAGTTGTGCAGTTGATATTCATCCAAATCCTGCTTGCTGCAGAAATTCTCCAATGAATTGATTTGGGGAATAAGACCAAGCTTTTAAAATAATGAGAAAAGAAGACTTATGTTCACAAGTGTCTCCTGTTCCAGATTCTAGATATAAAAAAATTAGAGCTATGCAACTAATGGTTGAAAAGAGACTCAATTCAATTCTTTAAATGGCTTACAACTAAAGATTTTAAGATTTTCAACTTATTTACGAAGTCTTTAATTATTTCCATTTATTGACCTGTGGCAAAGAAAATAAATGTCTTTATCTTTTTACTGTCCTTATTATTATATTTTTAAGCTGCTAATAAATTTGTGTTAGATTTGAAAGACTTTCAACTAGGCTACTTGTAATAAATTAAGAAATTATGGCTTAGGGCATTCCGTAGTGTTACTGTAGAACTCTAATTCCATAAAATTTTCCTTTAAATTTTTGTCTTTTTCAGTTACTTGTGAACAGTGGTGTTTTATAGTAAACTATGTATACACACACACACACACACACACAGACACACACACACATATATCTTGGAAATTCACAGAATAGATTACTATACCAAAGACTAAGAAGTCCAGCAAGAAAAATACTTTATGAACTCAGTGTTTCCAGACTTATTTAATCACTTGGTTCTATATTCAAACAACGCTTACTAACATCTTGTAAAAATCAAGATTTCACAGATGCATTTTGAGAGTTGCCGGCTTAGATTATACAGCTATTCTGGAGACAAATGCATCATTATAAGTTTATTCTCAAGGATGACTCATCTATAGTTTAACATCTATGTAAAGAAAAGCTATATAGTTATATTTCTTGAGAAGTTATAACCTGATACTATTTAAAAAGTTCATTCATGGCTTGGATGATACAGCAGAGGTGTTGGTACAGCAAATTGATCACACCAAGTTGGTCATTTTGAACAACTGATGGAACAAGCAACATTAGAAATAAGTTTTAATTCAGCAGGTCATGTTAGGAGAGTGAATTCAGTAGCACAGATAAGTCTCCCCTGGTCTTTTTGTTTTGTCCATACTGAAACTAGTTTCCATGGTTCTTTACTTCGACCCCCCTTCTCTATTTGTCCTCTCACACACCAGCAGATGGGATCTCAACCCTAGATGACTATTTCAAAGCGTCTCGACTCCTCAAACCTCTAGCCTCATACTCCTTGTACTCTCAGCATGTGCCATTGCCTCTTACTCTTCTTAATTCACAGAGAAAGGGCTGTCACCTGTCTTTGACTCAGGGCTTATGAAGAAGAGGAATCCCAGTGGAAGAGATGTCCCACTGCTCTTCTTTCTGCCTTCAGGACACTTTTCTGTGGATTTTGCTTTCTTTCTTCAATCTCTTCCTTTCAACTGGTATTTAAATGTGCTTAAGTCTCTCCCATCTATAAAATCACCTCCTTGATCTCATATATTTCTCCTGCCACTGCCCCTGGATTGACTCCCTGATCATCAAATTTCCTGAAAAATTGTTTCTATGCCATCCCCACCACCTCTTCTCCTGCTCACTTTTCTTGCCAAAACAGTACTTCTCCCTCCACATATCCCCAAATGTTGAGTTCTTCAGGGTTCTCTCATCAGCCCCCTTCTTATTCTACACCCACTTCCTAGGTGACCTTGACAATGCTGTGCCTTCTTTCAGTTACCATCTATAGGCTACTAATATTGGAATTTATGTCTCCTGCCTACATCTCAGTTGTGGGCCCCAGATATGCACAGATCTACACAGACAAGCCTATGGGTTGTTTCACAGACACTGCAAACAAGACACACCTGAGATTTACTTTCCCTTCCGTACATATTGTCAGGAAATAATGTCACCATCTTCCAGGATGCTCAGGGTAGAAAACTGAAGAACATCATCTCTAATACCTACATCTTTGTCATCAATACTCCCCACCCATCTCCATCCCCCACATGTCAAGTCTAACACAAGCCTGGTCAATCTGACCTATATTAAATGTGTCCAGGATGCATTTATTGTTCTTTGTTCCCCTGCCACTTCCCTAATTGGGCCACTTAGATTACCACAGTGGCAGCCCAATATGTGTCTCATCTTCAACTTTTGTCCTCCCTTCCCCATCAATATTCTACCTTATAGTCAGAGCGATCTTTTAAAAGTTTGTTCAGATAACCCCTTCCTTAAAATCTTTCACTGGCTTCCTACTGCCTCAGGATAAAATCTAAGCTTCATCTCTATTCATTCATTCATTCATTCATTCATTTCTCTCAGCTCAGTGTCCTCAATATGGGAAGTATCGCTCTCTAGAAGGCATTTGGGAAATTCTAAGTGGTGATTTTCACTGTCATGGCATTTAGTGGGTGGGAGCCAAAAATGCTAGGCATTCTCATAAAAAGGAAAGTCACCTCATGTCTTCTACAGGTTTTGAATGTTCCACTGAAAATTCATGAAGGAGAAATTCATTTATAATTATAAGTTGAAAGCCTTACTCTATGTTTTTAAAACATGTTAAACTTGTCTCTGTTACACGCACTTTCATGGTTGTCTCATACACAGTGGCTCCACATGTATGAATGTCTGCTTCACTGTGTCTTCTGGTACGTTCACGCCTGTGCGTATACATATTGCAGTACATATTATTTCTTTATAAATCACTTTCCTTTTATTTCTTCTTTGTATTTACACACTACATTGATATTATGTGGAAGTTATGTATAGGAAGGCTATAAAGCCTATGAATTTCATTTCAGGATAGTAAAGAGTGTTATGAAATATTCTAGTAAGAAGGGAAGGTTGGGTAAGATAACATTGAGAACCACTGCCTGAGCCACTCTGAACTTTTCAGTTCGCTGCTTATCACAGCTCTCAGTATCTCTCACATTGTGTCGTCATTTCCTGTGTAATTGTCTGCACGTCCCCTTTACAGAGCAAGCCCTGGCACAGCAGCGAAGGTACCTGTCTTGTTTACACCTGTGCCTACCACAGTGTCTCATTTATAGCAAGTACTCCATAAAGATGTTTTCAATAAGAAAGTATATATATATATTTCTAATATTGTATTTTTAATTTGATACTAAAATGACTTTGCTTTCTCCAAACACAAACCAATAAACCAAGTAGAATGAAATGCAGAAGGAAGCCAGATGGGCTAGGGATGAGGATGAGGAGAGCCAATCAGGGGTTAATTATTCAGAGTTATTGGGCAGAGCTAGTGTAGAGCTGATCACTTTTGGTACCAAGTAGATAGATCAGATGATAAGAATGTCAGCGATAGAATTTTGTAATGCTATACTCACTTCTCCTAGAAACTTGTTAGCACTTTATGTTTATCAAATGTAGTCTATTCCATAGTTTAGAAGAAGGACGGCAGTTTTATATTTGAGAATATCTAATATGCTTTTGACTTGAAACACATTTTTATGAGGGCACATATCATATAATCAGGGTGACTGAAAAAAATTAATGTTCTCACTATGTTGCCAGACAAAAGGTATTTGTGCAGAAGGAGCATCCAGGATTGAACAAAGCTTTCATCTGGTCTTCTTGGTAATGCACTCTAGCTTTTGATGCAAATGTTAATCTGGTTGCAGAGAAGAATAAACTTTGAAAGGACCAGGTCCCAGGCAGTTAAGTATCTTTCCAGAGCCACAAAATTGGTGATGTGAAAACAACAATGACTTTCTCCTACTAAATATCCTGGGACAGAGACTATAGGGGACATTGTAGGTAGCCTGCCCAGATGTTCCCATCTGCCAGCTGCTGTGACATTGGCAGCTAAAGGCTCACAGCTGTGCCCTTCTCCAAAAAATTGGACTCGGCCACCTTGTCCAGAATTTCAAGGGCTCACTGGATGGGGTGGTGAGCCAATGACTTGGGCACATGCAGGCTCACCACTTCACCTCCACGTGGAACCAGTTCCGTGATGTAGTGCATGTACCAGAGCTCCATGTGGGATCCAGCTGAAGCTACTCTTCAGTTGAGACCACATCTCTGCTTGAGTCCTGCCCTATCCTCTCCAGTTCTCCTCATTCCTCTTCTCCTGTGCACATGCCATCAGTAAATCAGGTGCACCAGAGACCCTGTTTCAGCTTCTGCTTCTAGGGAATCTGACCTAAAACAGGGATCTAAGGCCTTTTCTGAGGTTTCTGACAGTTTGCCAAGATTAGCCTATTCTCTTAATTTCTATTCATGTTTCAGGGTTTTCATAGCTGTACATAGAGAATGATTGTTTGAAAACTGATCAACTGGATATATTTTAAGTTAATTTCAAATTATCCATTTATATAAAGCATCTATCAAATATCATTGTCATGATTTTGTTTACATGGATGTCTTCTTTATCAGAGTGAGAATTCTTTGAGAGTAAGAACCATATTTTATACCCAAGGGACCAGCATAGCTCTTGGCCCATATACACTCAGTGAATGATGATGAATGAATAATTTGGATGGATTAGGTGATGATCTTTGGAATTTACAAAGTTTAGAAATATTTAATATATGGATTTCAAATGAGTTGTAACTTGGCTCTTATAAATTTGAGTTTCATAATTTATTATTATTATTATTAATTATTATTATTAAACATCCCTTTGTGATTTAGCACTTTCTTATTTTCTTCCTTTCCCTTTCTTTACTCTGCCTGGGTTCCCAACTCTTAGTTTTTTCTCCCTGGATTAAACTTGTTGTATATGATGTTCTTTCTTTGTAACTTGTATGTTGGTTCATGAGCACAGTTCTATTTAAAGCTCCTTGGCAGAAAATATGAGTTGTATGGATACAGGAATTACGATAGTTTAAATTTTCCATTCAAGAGTTTGTTTCTCCTTTGCACTTTATTTCTACCACAACGTAGTAGAACCTCACCACAATATTATATGGCCTTCCAGGTGTAAACTTTAGACCTTTGGTTAAGGTTGCCAAGTTAAATGCAAATCACTCACTTAAAACTGAATTTCAGAGAAACAATGAATAATTTTTTAGCATAAACACATATCATTTGAGGGCAATATTTGGGACATATTTATAAAAAATTTAAAGTTAACTTGATGTCCTGTTTCTTTCTTTCTTCTTTTCCTTTTCATTAAATTTTGCGACTCTACTTTCAGTAAAATAATCTTAAACAATGACTTTTTTATGTTATAATAACTGAACTTATTGAATAAAATCCAAGATATATCTGCCTCATATTGAATTCTATAGTAGATTGTGAAATAACAAAGTTTAAGGGTATAAATTTAAAATATTCAATGGTTAAAAATTGAACTCTGAAGACATAATTCACAAAACATGGATATGTAGCTAATTAAAATCAAAGGTCAACAAATTTCTTGTAAGGCATAGTTATGGCTTTGTAGCCCCAAGGTCTCTGTTATAACTACTCAGCTCTGCCTCTGTAGCTTGAAAGCAACCATAGATAACATGTAAACAAAACAGCAGGGCTATGTTCCAATAAAATTTGTAGTCTATAGTTTGCCAATTAAGTCATGATATTAGAAGATTCTCACAAATATTAAAAAATGCAATTTTAACAAAACAATTTGATTTTTATACACAAAATTACTTAAAAAAATCTCAAGCAATTCTATATAATTCTGCTAAAAGGGGGATGAAATTGGTGCTCCATATATTTTGATAATCCTGAAAATTAATTGAAGAATACCTTATAGAAATTAACTTGATAAGTTATTTCAAGAGCCATAAAACCTTGGGTAAAGCAGAACACTGTATTTTAAAACATTTTAAAAATATGTACCAACTATACATAGTAGTGAAAAATAGAAAGAACTTAAATGATCACAAGTAGGGGAATAGATAAGTAGATTATGTAAATTTACTCAATGCCTGAACTCTGACAAGCCTGGGCCTGAAGTTGTGCAGAGTGAGAGGTTTGGATGGAATGATTGTGGCTAAATTCTGTGAGGCAAAGACGCTAAAAGAAGTCACTCAAGACAACATTATGCATGGTTCCTAAAAATGATAATAAGACTGCATAAGCACCACAAGAAAATGCTTATGACATAATGTGAAGTGAAAAAAATCCATATACATACTTGTAAGAGCATTCTGATTACAATAATATAAAAGCATAATATGTATAAAATGAAAACTTGCAAGACGATAATAATTAAAGCAGTGGGATTTCTCCTTAAACTCTCTGTAAACTGCTGTGGCTCAGAGTAGGGTCTCTGGAATCAGGTAGTTTGGCTCTGATTTCTGACTCCTCACTCACTAGCTTTGTTACCCTGAGTCTCAGTTCTATTGTCTATGAATGAAGATAATAAGAGTACCTCCCCTATAGAGTTATTGACTCTGTAAGACCAAATAATAGAATATGTAAAACACTTCAAACTGTTACTAGCACATACTGTTCTACAGGATTTCCAATTGTTATTACGTGACTTTTATAGAGAATAGGTGATTTTTATAATGAAACAAATATATTTAAGCTTCTGAAGAAACATTTCACTAGAGAGTCAAAAAGCAGAACTGTAATGGAGCTCAGTTTAGAGGGAAGAACCCACAAAGCTCGGTGATACTTACAGAATCAACCAGGATATGTGAATGAGCATGGGACCTGTCTTGCAAAGGCTGGGAAAAATAGACATCTATGGAATATTGTACATTTGGTTCTAAACAGATGGGTGTGGGAAGCAGCATAATTCTGTATTAAGAGAAATAAAGCAAAAATTCATGACAAAAGTAAACTTATATAATCTAAGCAGCAGTAGTATTTGGTAGTGTCCCACCTGTGCTGTGATGTGGGTTCCATTGTGGGGCGGAGGCTAGGTCTAGGTCTAGAACAGTTCAGGTGGGCTGGGTGGACAGTAAATTCACATTCAGATTCTGCATAGCTCTTCCATAGGTTATACCAAATAGCGAAGCCTTAGAAACTATTGGCGCTGCATTGTCATGACTGCTTTGGAGAAAGGATGGAGCAAATGTCCTCCATCCTTATCTACCATGCTAATATCAATGGGTTTTCTGTTTCATTTTGCCATAAATCTCTGCTGAGGAAAAATTAGTGGCCCAAAATTACTAGCATTTTACCTTACAGATTCTTAGCTGAGAAAATCCAACCTAAATATTTTACTCTTATTCTTGTAGCATTTTACTTTTTCACATCAAGGCCATCGGGAAAGAAACATTCTATTGTCTTCTTTAATATGCCTCTTCTCCCATCTAGTTCCTGGATACAGATTATTAATGTATGAACAAAATTCTAAGAAATCTTCAATGTTTGAGGACAGGTCTCAAGCATACCTGGAAGCTGCTGGTAAGGCAAAAGAATGAGGCTTTTGTGGTGGGGTCTTGCGTGTACAGTACTCACTTCCTCCAGGGGGGTTAACCACGATCTGGACAGCCCAGTCAGCTGTGGACTAGACAGGCATGATATTAAAGCATGTCATTGTGAGGATGCAGAAATCTGCTTTGCATGCACAAACATATACCTACCGAATAGGGCATGGAATTGAATTTGCAACCTATACCCCACTTGGAAAATAGAATTTTGAAGTAAAAGAAGTCTTAGAGGTTCACTCTTAGGGCTAGCTCCCTGGTGTCTGAATTGTGGTCCAGGTAGAAGAAATATTGTTTATGGCCATAGCTATAGTTCATGGGCCTGGAAAACCCTATTAGTCATGACAGGTCATGTCTTTAAACTCTGTCTCCCAGAGTCGATTAATTCATTGTGTTTCTGGATCATAGAATAAAAATAAAAATTTGGCATCCTTCACAAAAGGATATATACTGTTTTCATGTTATTACATATACATTATTATATAAATTAACTTATTTCATATTATTTAATAATTATTATATTACTAGATATATTTATATGTGTCTAAATATATATACATATATTTATAGCATATGCTAATTTGTTATACTCTGGAAGATTTACAATTTGAAAAAGTGTTTTATAGCTGTTAGAGATGTGTTCTCTCTTTGGAAAAAAAAGAATATATATATATAAACTTTCTTGTCATACTTACCAGGTCAAAGTTTATGAAGTTCCTTAGCTTTCATTTGTAAGTGAGAAATAGAGAATTATGTTGTATCTCTGATCATATAACACACATTGAGTGCTTCCAGAACGTTGCCCCTAGAAGGACTTTGGGGGCTCTGATACCACCCCCCGACTCCCAGTCATATAAAATCTTTTTCAAGGGAGATGGTCTGCGGGGTTTCAGATTATCAAGAAAAAGATTATGCGAAGAAAAGGTTAGGAACTATGCTTTGGATCAGCATTTTTCTCATTTGTTTTCTTTTCTGTCTTAGATATTTCTCAAGAGGCAGCGGGAGGCAGGAGAAGCAGCCTGCTTTTAGTTTTTCTCTTGTTTCAAGGAAAAACCAAAATGCAAATAAATTCCTCTTCTGCATCCCTTGAGTCTGAATCTCTGCACATGTTAGCTGATTAAATTTTTAGAAAAAAAGTCCCAGGAGAGTGGAATTTGTGTTATTTGAGTTATTTATTATTCTTATACAAACATTCCATCACCGCTTCCTTAGACCTAATGCTTTAAATATATAACTTCAACTTTAGCTTTTCTCTCTGGAATAAAGCATGTGTGCATATGGCTCACTGTGTTGCTTTAATATCTTTAGGAAACCTTTTTGCATGTAATGCTTTCCAGATGTTCTACTTTCTGCAATTCATTTTATGATAAACCTATCTTGTAAGACTGGAATGGAAACTTGGTTCAAGAATGCATTTCAGCTTTTCATCACCAAAGACATTTGACTTAAAGGGTACCTGAGCTTCATAGCGAATGGCCATGGTGAAGTCCATGGGAAAGGGAATGTTGTTGACAGCAAATCTTAAGCCATCCCCAGTGAGAACTCTGGCTAATCCACGTCCAGTCCATGTAACAGGCATCCCAGGATCTCGGAGAACAACATGAGGAGCAGGAACCTGGCCAAAAGTCAGAGAGAAAGGTACATAGCTTTGCCTAAAGTCAAGGCCTGGAAGAATTCAGAGAAAAGAGAAAAAAAAACCCCACATATTTCCTGATGTGTATAAGATCCATATGAGTCACCAATAAATTACTCCACCCAGGATACAGTCCAGAGTACAGCTGAGAATAATGTGCTCAGTCTGCAGCTTTGGAACATATATTACTGTATAGAATGATTGATTTGAAAGCAATGTCACTGGATACCACCTTAATTTTAAGTATCCATGTGCAAATGAACTGAGCAAATTCCACATTGATGACCTTGGGTTTTCTCAGATATGACTGTAGGATTCTGGTCAAAATATGAAGGGAAAGAAAAGATTCCCATGCCTACTACACGGATTTTACCTACTACACGGATTTCACCATGTGCATGATGACAATGAAAAAACCCACATGGATTTATTATTTAGCTATTTCTTCCATGCAAACGTGAGAACTTGTCTTCTATCTGCTTGGGGGCGGATATGTACAAAACAACGCACTTGATTAATTAGCATCCTCGATGGGCTCTGTACTGGATGTCAGCCTGGGCCATCTGGATCCTGCAGATAATTTTCTTAAATGGCTTTTGCATCTGCCTCTCCACACTTATGGCCTCCACCGGAATTCTGCCTCTTGTTACTTTTGCCTGTATTGCTGCAACAGCCTCTTGGACGTTCTCTCCATTCTCTCCCTTGTCCAATACATATTACACACCACTGCCAACAAACATTTCAAACTCTTTCTAACTGCCAACAGAATTACACCCAAATTACTTAGCCTGGAGTTCAAATTGCTCTGTGATCTACCCCAAATTGCTCTTCATTTGATGAATGTTTATTTAGTAACAATTTGATGCCAGCCTCTGAATTAGGAATACATAGATGAATAGGACAGAGTCCTTGTCACAAAGGAGCTTAGAATCTTGCATTGGAGACAGAAATGTGAATAAAAAACTATACCGCCAGATTAGGTTTCAGTAGACAGCGGTACATGTAAACTCATCTATATGTAATGTTTTTCATTTAAAAAAATACTCTCACAATTGCAGAAGATGCTGCAGGCGCCCCTCTGGGATCCCCTTTACCTGGTTGCTGTGTGTGTGGCTTCTAACAGCTCACTGGAGAATTACCTTTTTACATAACCCCCTCATCCCCCATCTTCACCCCTGAGGCAGCTCTAGCCAAAGGACAATTTTGTCTGCAGTTTGTACTTTTGAGCTCCCCCGTGGAACAATTCAAGATTTGTTTTACCCGGGAACTCATCTTACTCTTTTCTGTTCTCTATCTTTTCTTCATTTTCTTAAAGAGTTTTCCTAAAGAACACTTCCTTAATAAATTACATACACCAAAATCCAGTCTTAGCCTCTGTTTCCATGGCAGCTGACCTGGGACAGTTGGTTCCATACAGTTCACCTAAAAGTAGATTCTAAGATGCAGTTCTGGAGGTGGCCCATTTATTGTTCAGCTGGCAACGAGAACCGCAGTAAGTAACATGTCCTGATGATCCCTGGTGTTCAGTAGCAGAGCAATTGCTAAAACATGTGAAGAGAACTAGGATAGGATAAAGGGGGAGGGAGGCACTGACATGAGTAATATCTCCTTGGTCTTCCCAGGAAATAGTAATAATGAGGACTGAGAAAATGGGTGACTATTGCTGGAGGCCACTGATGCTTTGGTGAGAGAAAATGACAGGTTCAGGGCAATCAATCACAAAGTTAGAGCAAAGTATAATAATTAGAGGGCTTCCTTGGTGGAATTTAAAGAGATTCTCATCTCCTTTAATTAGAGGGCAGGGAGAACTGAAGACCAGGCACAAGCCTTAACTGTAAGAGCTGTAGAATTTTAGAGAGGCTGAATTCTCAGCTTAGGTAAGTCACCTATGCCAAAGTCAGGCCTTTCACAGGGAAGCAGTGGGATCTTGAGATATAGGTGAAACACATGAGAACCTGGAACCCCCTGGTTCTTCTGAGCACTCTTGGACTATTGAAGTAATCTGCTCATTCTTACTATAAATGCAAACCCTGCTCCACTGCCCACCTGACACATTTGAAGACAATGCAAAAACCTTAAATGATTAAATGATGCAGGTGTCTCAAAAGAAAATGTATACCTTCCTCAGGATCTGCTTATACTACTCCTGACCACTTGCTTGGCCATTATGGTCAAGTTTCAGTGCAATCTGACTGGGGAAGGGCTGGGTCTCTGAGAGGGACTCTTTAACATGTACTAGGAGCAACTGGGAGAGAATGACTGAGTGTGGATTCTGAGAGTGCTAGACCAAGAGGGCAGAATATGAAACTAGGTAAGGAGAGTTTGTTGATTTGGGGTCACCAGTGATATAGGATTTAATAGTCTGTTAAGGGCCCTGGAGCCCTGGGAGATGGATCTAATATATTGCTAGAGTAGCTCTTGGAAGCTTGGCAAAAGTCATGGGCCAGAGTAATAAAGTTGAGGTGACAGAACTGCTGTAGCAGGATATGGAGGAAGGAATACAAGGCTCAAAGAAGTAGGCACGCTAGAATGGATCTAAGATACAAGATGAGAAAACCCATCAACTGTCTATGTTTCTTGGGAGACCTGGCAGACACTCCATTTATTTAGAGGGTAAGGAATGAACTGGTGAAGGGGCACCAACATTACTGAGAAACTGAGTATTGGATATTCTCTGTAGGCTGGTAGGATAAACCATTACAAAACTCCTTTATATAAACATGGAGGACAGGACTACAGGCTATCAAAGGCTGGGTAGACCTTAACTCTTAGAAGCAAGATGGGTGTGTATAATTATAATGGGCAACGAAGTTGGAATAGGAGATAAGGGGCCCTGGTCCACAGGAATCTTCTGTGTTGATGATTAATAGAACATGGCATTCTTAGGAGCAAGATAGATGAGCAGTCAACAAAAGTATTGCTTAATATATATAATAAAAAATGACCAAGTATGAATTAGCAAAAGGCTGGGGTCAGATGCTCTAATGGAAATATGGCAAATCCTAATGTAAATTAGGCAAATCCTTTGCCTAATTTCTAGATCTGAGCCAATTCTCAGACCCAGATTCCAGTGACGGAATGAGAGGCCAGGTCCCCATAAGAGAAGACTCTGCATCACCCTGGTAAATATGATTCTCTCACTTATTTTCCAAATAGATCTATGGTTATTTATTTGAGTCTACTGGAGAAAGGAAAATACCTAGATTTTCCAAAGGTTGGTGGATATAGACTCAGAGTTGATGCTGATAACCAGGTACCCAAAGTGCCATCATTGTCCCCCTAGTAGAATAGGGACATATAAGAGTCAGGTGATAAATGGAGTTCTGGCCCAGGTCCTTTCCACAGTGGGTTCCCTGAGTCTACTGAACTTCACACACATTATTTTGTCCATTTCCTGGATATGTAATTGAAATGGACCTATTTAGCAATGGATTTTGACTCATAGGGTAAGAGCTCTTATAGTAGAAAATGCCAAGTATAAGCTTGTAAAATGCCCAAACTACACCCACCTCCCACCAAGTAAGATAGTAATAAAAACAATATTGCGAATTAGAGGCATTCTCAAAGTGCCACTCTCAAGACTTGGTGGTGGTTCTCATCATATCCCCATTACAAACAATACAAACACAACCAGTTGTAGCTCCACTTGTATCTGTTGGTGCTGGATGGAGTATCTTTGCCAGAGTAGATTAACACCACCCTGGTCCATGATATGCAGCTATTGAAATGCAAACTGTGTTATTTTCCACTCCCACGAAGAAGGAACAGAAGTAGTTTGTATTTACTTGGGATAGTTAGGAGTGTATATTTAGTCTTACCCCCAAGGCTGTTAATTCCCCTGCCCTTTGTAAAAATACAGCCTAAAAGGATCTAGGCCATCCAGATTTTTCACAGAATAGAACATTGATCCCATGTATTACAGAAGAATAATGAAGTGGGTCCCTTGGTTGAAAGCAATGTTATGTGGTCTCCATAGTGAGAATCAGGCACACTATGGCCTTGGCCAGCACCACTCTCTGAGTACTCAGAGTATCTGATTCACCAATGTAGGAAAATATAACATCTCAGCACAAGGAACACACTTTATAGCAAATAAGTGCAGCAGTGTTGATCGTGTGACTTTGGGAGCCACTGTTTCCACACAAACCATGACATCCAGAAGATGCTGATCTGAGATGGCAGTGGAATGGGGCCCCTTAAATATGCATCAGCTTTACCAGCTTGGAAATCACACCCTGTGAGATAGGGCCATTTTCTTCATAATGTTATTTACCCCTTAAACCAATGGCCTTTATGTGATGCTGTGTCCTCAACAGGGAGAAAATATGGGTTTGGGAACCAAAAAGGAGCAGCTAAACTCACTGTCACTTCCAGTGACCATGGAAATTTGGGCTTCTTGCCCTTGCAATGTTACGCTCTGTAGGTCCTGACGTCTTGATTCTTGGAGAGAGTCAAAGAATAACACTAACCTTAAAGCTATGGCTGCTGTACAGTTACTTGGACTCTTCATGCCTATAGACCAGCAGGCATGTGAAGGAGTCCCCATAACTGGTAAGGCTGTTGCTGCAGAATGGGGACACAAAGAATGTGTGTGGCAATGAGGTGAGCCACTGAGGCACCTTTGGAGCTCCCACACATGTGGCTTGATTAGGGCATGGTAACCAGGGGCTCAGACCCCAGAGGGATGAAGGCCTAGGCCATCCCACACAAAAAGTGCCAGTCGAGGATGAGAGAAATCTAGAATGGATGGCATGGAGGGAGATAATGAGTATCAGTTATAACCTTGAGGTCAACTGCAGCAGCAGGAGGCTAATCTCCTTTTCTGAATTTCCCTAGGAATTGTGACCAATGAGAATCCTGGAGAAGCTGTGCCTGCTTGGAGTGAACTTAATGTAAGAGGCAAATGGGCAGGATCAGCTTCATGGGCATGCAACCTGTGGAGCTGCACAGGGCCGATGCTCAGAAGGGCCCATGCTTGGCTTAATGTTCTGCTGTCACCATCTTAACATAATAATTTTTTCTTTAAAGCTGTTTTGTAAGTGAAGTCTCTTGGGATGATAGAGCATGCACATGAATAGAGGAGATATACACAACGTCTTAACATAATAATTTTTTCTTTAAAGCTGTTTTGAAGTCTCTTGGGATGATGGAACATGCACATGAATAGAGGAGATATACACTAGTTATGCTGCCTTGCTGCCACATTCACATGCCGTGCACATGACACCCATGAGCATAGGATTCAAGTGGACCTAGAATGCACTGGCATTCAGTGAGACTCAAAGTGAGTACAAGGAAAGCATGTTACGTCTATGACTGAGTGAGCAGGGGTGCCGACAGCTCCAAGAAGCCAAGCTTTCTGTTTCGACCAGACTTGAAAGCAGAAAGACGGCAAAGGCATTCCCAGAAACACATTATTCATGTTACTTCCCTGTATTAGCCAACTACTTACACTGAAAATAATGACTTGAAGGAAAGAGGAAGATAGAGCAACCCATAGTTTCTTTGGCTTTCAGTCCCTTCCTTACTCATCGGTAAGTTGAAAGTAGAGAGTGTTGGTAGAACATGTATCAAGAGGTGAAATAAAAACAATGAGTCATTTTCGTGTGGCATTCCCATTGTTTTGGGAAGAACAAAATACATACACATATATGACTACAGACTACAAATTGTGTAGTATCTGTGATGAGGTATATGAGTTAAATGCTCTTATATTTGCAGTTAAAATTGGTATTGCACAATATAAAGATGAATAGTATAATTCATGTTAATAATTTAAATTTTTAATATTTCTTTACTTAGACATAAATAGCAAATGAAAAACACTTTTACAAGTCAAGAGAGAAACTACAGAAGAAACTAAAAAGCTTTATATGTTACTACCTTCAGTGGCACTTTTCCCTAATTTTTGAACCAGGGGCACTGCATTTCTATTTTGCCCTGGGCCCTGTATGTGGGTCTGAGCATGGAAGGAGTGAATCTTAGTTGATGCTGTTAATGTACTGCCTGGTCCCCTTTTCTGGGCCACTCTAACCAGCCATCAGCTCCAGTGATTGTTGGTGCTATCACTCACCACTTCGCTCTTCTCTTAACTGCCCTCAGCCCATGAGAGCCATCTGACCTGATGGGTTACCTGTATCTGCCCTGGCAGCCACAGTCATGACTGACTAATATGGGAATACAACAAGCCAGCCCTTGGGTCTCAAGGGATGACAACTCTTTTTTGCTGTTTATGTTTCAGAGCTTTCCCAGGGGACCAGGCCTAGGCTAGACTCTACCCCAGACCCCATCCTTGCCTCACTCTTCCTCACTCTCAGCCAACAGCCCTCACTCTCATACAGGCTTCTCCTGATGAGCGTTCCCTCAGTAAAGTACATGCGCCCAAACCTCTGTTGTAATCTCTGCTTCTAGGGAACCCAACCCAAGACAGTAAATCAGCATGGCATGCACACACATTTTATAAAACTGAAACAAAAATTTCACTAAAAAATATGCTGTGCTTTGTATGCTTCTGTTGTGCTAAGCTGACCCTGTCTATTGATTTCATCACCTATTTACTAATAGGCATGACCTACAGTTTGAAAAATACTGATCTATGGGAACCCAGAGATGGAAATAATTAATTGTGTCCAGATGTCAGGGTATAGAATGTCAGACAAAGAAAAATCTGAATTGGGTCTTAAGGGATGAGTAGAAGGTTTGCAAATCAATGATACAGAAGTGGTCACATCAGGCAAGAGTTAGGAGAGTAGCTTGTGGATGCTTAGAGCAGCGAATCTGTATCAGAATCACCTTTAGATACATGGTAAACACAAATTTTTTGACTGGTCTGAGTCCCTGATTCAGTATCTTGTGAGTAAGGCCCTAGAATCTGTATTTGAAACGAACTCCCCCAGCAATACTTACACATAGTAAAAAATCTGAGGTTGACTGATCTCTGTCACAGAGTGCAAGGGGAGGGGAGCAGTGCCTCATTCCCCACCTTTCTTGGTCAGGTGGACTTCAGATTGAGAAGCCTGGATAGTCAGAGAAGGCTTCGTGGGCATGTGGCATGGTGACAGGAGCAGGAGAAAGAGCCAAGCCACCATGACTGGCGTGCGTGGACACAGAGGAGGAGCACGTCCACAGAGCCTTTGCCGACCCTCTCGGCTGGAGCGTGTCCTCCTTAACCTGAAGTCCATATCATGCATGCGTACCTCTTTTATGTACCTACCCCACCCTGGCACACATTAGTTTTTTGTGTAAGTGGCTCATTTCCCCAAAAACATTCTTAAGGACAGGCTGCATGATTAAATATTTCTGTTGTCATTCATTCAACCGTTTCATTCACCCAAGAAGATCTCCTACATGAAGTGAACTGTTTCAGGTGCTAGGTTTGTAAAAAAGACAGCTACTGTCTGCTTTCGTTTGCTTTTCCAACATGCCAATTCATTTGCTTTTCCAACATACCAATTCACACATATGCACACAGGAGCACTCAATAAAGATCCTAGAGTAAGGAATGAATGAAGGAACGCAAGGGCCTATAGCAGCCACAACTTTGAGTGAATAGTAGTTGGATGGCTATAGGCTCCTCAGGTCTCCTCCAGCCTTCTAAAGCCATTGAAGGCAGGCTCTGAGGAGGTGGCATCATTCTGGCACTCGCATCAGCACCGGCCAACTCCAACTGCCTCGGAATCGAGGGCATAGCCACGCATCATCTCCAGGGACATCAGCGTATTCTTTTTTCTCCAGCTATGAGGAAAGCCATTCTATGGCACTGTACCTTTTCTTACTAAAATGACAAGAAATTGTGAATTCTTGTACCTGACTCACCAAAGCTTCAGAATCCAGCTTTCTAGAAGTTTTCGTTACAAAAAGAAATAAAGCTATTGATGTTTTCCCAGGGGCTCTAATTACTCTGAGTTAGCTTCTTCCTTTCTTCCATTCTGTTGAGGATAATAAGAGCTTAACATTGACTGAGCATTTACATGGGCCAGCACGGTTCGAAGTGCATTACCTGGGTTAGTTGTTTATAGCACAACAGAAAATGGCCACGAAGAAATGGCTTACCTCACTCTGCTTGTCAGCATGTATGCTATGCTTCTGATTTCTCTTCAGTACTATATTTCCTTTGTCAATTATGAATTCACTTCCTTGTTGCTGGAAATACACATCACATGTAGGCAAAGCTGTTGCTAATATCTTAAAAAGGAAAGAAAATACAGCTTAAGTAATTAACGAAGGGCCAATTATACTATAGTTCAATAGTTTCAGATTATACTATAATTTAAAAAGTAATCATGATCCTCATTCAATAGCCTCAGGAAGAAATCATGAAGGCAGTTTAAAATTTTTTGTTTTGCTGTAAAAAGGAGAAATTTTTGTGGTCCTAAGACCACATGATGGGTTTTCTTTTGAAAGAATGCTATACTAGTGAAATTCTAAACTGGGAAAACATTTTATTCTTCTCACTGGTTTCATAGTGTTTTAAAAAAAAAAGCACAAATGTTATGTTTTAACATGAAATCTAAAGAAAAAAGTTGTAGAAAATCAACAATAGGCTTGGTACAAAGATTCAAAGGTTTATTAGATAGTATAACTTTTGACACGCTCCAGATCAACTCCTCTTAGTTCTCATGGTTTGTAGGATTTGGCCTAGTTCCCATGAGAGATTATACCAAGATAGCCAAACTCTACCAGCCAGACTAAGGCAGAGGGACTGCATTCACGCAACTCCAGTTTCCTTAAAATCCTGGATTTTGTGGGTTTCTTTTTTACATCATCTCCTTAGTCATTCAGCTGCCAACCCAGTTAGCACCTCCAATTACTCATTTCCAAATTTACACTGTACCCTAGACCTAGGCGTTTGCTTGGTTAATGTTTCACTGTTGGTTTTACAAACAAGATTTTTAATTTCACAGGTGCCCTTGTTGCTGCTCATCATGAGCATGCAGCCTTGGGTCAGCTGCGGTCACCTCAGGGGCGCCCTTACTCCTGTGTTTGCTGTTCTGAGTCTCAGCCCTGCTCTCTGGCCCACTCCTCCACCACCCTGTAAAGAGGACCCCTTGGACAGGCCAGGCTGGGATTATGTGTATTGGTTCTTTCTCTCTCTCTCTTTTTTTTCCACTCACTAATTGTGTTCATCTTGTGACACAAAATTATAAACTGTTTAACTAATTTTATACAGAAAACACATTATGGAATTAACTATATACTACTCTATATTAAATTCTATACTACGTTAAATTTAACCAATATTAACTTTTGTGACCGCAAGCAGTTTCTATAAGAGAACAAACCAGAGCTTCCTAAATTGCATATGAATCACCTGGGGATCTCGTTAACATGCAGACCTGATTCAGTGGTCTAATGAGCTCCCAGGTGATGCCAATACTGAGAGTCTACAGGCCGCATTTCAAGTAGCAGTGTTGTTGTTAGACTGGATGTTTGTGTCCCACCCCCCAAATTCATATGTTGAAACCTGATCCCCAGTGCGGTATTAGGAGGTGGGGCCTTTGGGAGGTGATAGGCAGGGCCTTCATGAATGGGATTAATGTCCTTATAAAACGGCATTAATACCCGTATAAAATTAATGCCCTGGGAGGTGATCAGGGATTAATGCCCTTATAAAAGAGACCCCAGAGAGCACCTCTGCCCCTTCAGCCATGTGAGGACTCAGCAAGAAGACAAATGTCTATGAATAAGGAAGTGGGCTCTCACACCAGACACTGACTGCTGGTGCTTTGATCTTGGACTTCCCAGCTTCCAGAACTATGTGAAATAAATTTCTGTTGTTCATAAGCCACTCTAGTTTATGGTATTTTTGTTATAGCAGCCCAAACAGACAAAGACATATGTGTACAAGCGTACCTCGTTTTATTGTGTGTCTCATATATATATTTTATATACATATACACACACGTATATATAAATATATATACATATATTTATAAATACATATATATATATATTTTTTACAAATCGAAGGCAAGATCCTCCACTAGCAAAAAGATTATGACTCACTTTATTGCGGCAGTCTGGAAACAAACTACCTACAATAACTCTGAGGTATGCCAGTGTCAGATTTTTTGAAGACCCACCAAGAAATTTCATTGTCATTCTTTTTTGTTCTCCTGTTTGAGTATTAAAACAATGATTCATAAGATGTTATCTTGGATTCATGTCCTTTCATATCTCCATCTCTGTTCTTTGTTTTTTCTGTGCTACCGTTTAATTTAGACCCCTCTTTATTCCTGTCTGGACTATTGCAGACTCCTTTCCCTCCACCCCAGGCTTCACTTCGGCTAGACTGTCCCACCAAGGACGATCTTCAGCATGTCATTCCCTTGCTCAGAAAACTCTGATGAGTTCTCATTGCCCAGAGAAAACAATTTAGCCACTTTAATAGGAGAATCTAATGTTCTTTTCTAATACGTCTTCCCTATAGAAAAACTTCTTGTTCTACCTGTGAATACAACTGCACCATTTCTCCTCTGAGCCATTATAACTTTTCCTAGCTGGACTGTCTTCTAGCCTAGTCTACCAATTGAAATTCTTATTATTTTCAATTATTCTACCTATGTGTTAAGTCTGTTCATAAAAAAGTTACTCATGGCTCCAAAATCCTAATGCACTTATTGACTTTCCTTTTCATAGGGCACTGCCCCTATCATGGGCTATTTATCTATGTAAATGTATTAGGTATAGTTAAAACTCTGGGAGGGCAGGGACTCTAATCCCTTTCTATGTTACCCTCAGTCTGAGGCTCAGCATTATGCATGTGAATGGGTTAAGAGCAAGTTTTGAAACCAGACACACCTGGATTTTAGTCCAGGCCCCACTGCCCACCAGCTGTGTTGACTTTGGGCACATTACTTAACCTGTCTATTGTTTTCTCTCATCTGAAAATTACAGATGATAATACTTAGGTTGTTTAGAAAGTTAAATGAGATAACCTATATAAATTGGAAAGTTTTATTAATAGCAGCAGCAACAAACAGCACAGTAAACACACAATAAATATTTGTTAAGTAAATGAACAAATAATTAAATGGTGTCTAACTTGAATCCTTTCTACTACAATTATAGATCATTTTCTTGGTGGAGAGGGAAATTATTCATGTTATCACTCTCTAAACACTTACTATCAATCCCACCTTGAATATCATTTCCTTTGTCATAGGTATTACTTTCTGGTCTTTCAAGCAATTTTCCTTGCCTTTTAAACCCGTTCTGTAACCTCGATATTTTTCTTTAAGCTTTGGAGACATGAGTAAGGATTGATGTCAATTTACAATTTGGAGCTAATATTATCCTACTTAATTGCTTGCCAGCACCCACCACATGGTGCATACTGAATAAATGTTAAGTAAGAGTCCATCTATCTTAGATAATCATGTTTGTTTTGTGTCTTTTTATCTGAAAAATAGGAACTACTGCATTTATAGATGTATAGGATAAACACCGTTGTGTTTCTCCTCTACTCTCACTGTTACCACATTCACAACACTTCTGACACAAGATGTGTCCGTTTATTCCCACACCAACCAAGTTTCTGACACCAGCTGGCTGTCTTACAATTAATTCAGTTCTGACACTGTCTACCTGGAGTTAGCGTCTGATCCTACAGGTTAAGAGCTAAGTCCCATAAGATTGCCTCCCCGCTTCAGATGCCAATTGGAAGTCCAGGTTGTTACCTGGACTTCTGATCTACTGGCTACAAGTTGGGGTTTCTGTGACCTCCTCCTTGGGTTTGACAATTTGCTAAAACAGGTCACAGAACTCAGGGAAACACTTACATTCACTGGCTTATTATATAATAAAGGATATGTTAAAAGAGACAGATAGAGTCAGATAAAGAGATACATAAGGGGGAAGACTAGAGCTTCTGTCCCTTGGAACTGAGGTGTACTGCCCTCCTGGTACGTGGATGTGTTCACCAACATGGAAGCCCTCTGAACCCAGTGCTTCATGGATTTTTATGGAGGCTTCATTACATAGGCATGACAGATCATTAAATCAATCATCAGCCCTCTCCTCTTCCTGGACGATGCAGGGGCGGGGATGAAAGTTTCAATCATGGCTTGGTCTTTCTGGTGACTAGTTCCCATCCTGAAGCTACTCAGGAGCCCACCAAGAGTTGCCTCATCAAATAAAAGATACTCCTATCTCTTCTTATCACCCAGGAAATTCCGAAGGATTTAGGAACTCTGCTTCAGGAGCCAGGGCCAAGACCATCACATATATTTCTCTATTATCTCACAATAAGTATAATCTAAATATAAATACCCATATTTCTTTCCAAAAGTTTTGTTTTTCAGACCATTATAAAGATTCAATGTTAAAAACCACGAAGAGGAATGCATAGAATCATTTCATTTTGATTCCACCCACCACAGTTGTAAGTCTAAGCAGCAACAGTGAAGGCCTCCTGTTTCTGCCCCAATTCCAGTCTCTAAAAGAGCAAATTCCGAGACTCCTGAGGGGCATTTTTATTCCTCCCACCAACAGCGTTCTGATAAGGAAGAGATCTCAGGAAATGACTCAGTCACTGGGAACTGGAATGAGGTCCCCTGTTTTCTATCCAAATCCTCTCTTTAGAATTAACCTTCACATGCTTTCTCTCCTTGAAGACTCATCTCACATCACCTTTCCTTTTGTCCTGTGCCCATCTATAACTGGAATCACATGCTTGAGAGCAGTATGAGAGAGTCTAATTTGTATTTTCTCTAATCCTTTCACATGTATGTTTCTGCACCTCTGACGAGACTTTTAGAAAAATATTTTTTAGAAAATAATCCCTATAGGACTGTGACTAGAAGGAAATGAAGTAGAACTCCAGGTGACACTTGAGGTTCCTGTGAACATCACTGACCTCGGTGAGAACTGCTAATCCAAGAGCAGCTTCTGGAGCCAGAGAGCACACTTACACTGCTTTTGCATACGTTTTTCATTCATCAGCAGAGATCTACCAAGTTCCTACTGTGTGACAGATACTGAGCTAGGCACTAGAACAATGGTGAGTGGTATTCACATCCTTCTTTTTGTCTCATGGGTTACAATGTTGTGAGGGAGACAGACAAGTAGATGTTCAGTAAACACATTCTGATGGCTGCGTCGAAAGAGCGCAAGTAAAGTCCATTTCATTATAACTTAATCACACTTATGTCCCAGGCTCTGTGCTAGAACTGGGATACAAAGATAAACAAAATGCAGACTCTGCCCTCCAGAATTTATGTAATTGCAGTTCCTTGATAGAATAACCTCTACTCTGCTCTGTGTTTGTGGGCTGAACCATTCTTTTCCAGGTACCTTACCCATGATCTCAAGGGTGTGAGATCATTTACTGACACTGCATTAAATAAAGTCTGCAAGGATTAGAAATGAAATACAAACCAAAGGTGCAAGTCCTTGGAGTGGTGTGGCTTCCTCAGCCTCATAGAGATAGAAATTCAGAGGAGCAAAGAAGTAGCCAGGGGCTGGTTCAGTGCAGCTGCGGCCAATGACATGCGGGCGACATTCACACTGCCCATCCTTGGGGGAGCACCTGAAGTAAAACAAATCCATCTGAAGAACCGTAGCAGGGTGATCATAAAATGAAGGCATGGGGCTGCTGGGTTAATTAAACCCTGAGTTTGGATCCATTATTTGAACCGATCAATCAATTGTCCTGGCAGGGTAATGAGAGGCTATGTCCTCTACGAGTCTGGTCTTGAAAATCAAATCCATACCCATGAAACCCAGTAGCCACTTCTTTCCTCAGCAGCTCTCTAATTCTGCTCTAAAAACTGGGAAAAGGAGAGTGTAGGACCTCTCTTTACAGGGTGGCAAAAAGTTGGTGTTTTAGGCAGGTGAAGTCACACATTTGCAGGCATCTATCCCACCACCTCTTGGGAGACCTAGGTGCAGAATTGCCATTTCACCCTTGGAAATATTTGAATAAATCAATTGGGCTGGAGATCATCGCTTTTCGATGCCCTTTGCTTGTCATGGAATGAACTCCTTCACTTATGACTATGAGCATATCAGAATAAAATGAGCTTTTATGTGGAAATGTGAGTGAGGAAATTGTCACAAAACTTTGCCATTCATTTTACTGACTTACATATTAGAATAAGCACCTCCAATATCACAGTCACACGGAACACATCCGTGGGGATGATTTTCCAGTCCCCAGTATCCAACCTACGAAGAGAAAATGATCAGTTGATTCAGCTATGAAGATATTTGCTGCCCTGAGGTGCAATATTAACAGTACTACAATTCAATTTACACCTATCAAATGGCCACACCGCCTGAACAATCATACAATAGTTTTTTTTGCCTGTGCATTTGGTAATGATCTTTGAGGACACATATCTTACATTCCTGGCACTTTAAATGAAGGGGACAGGCAAGTTGTCTGTGTGTTGCTTCAAGTGGAAATGCAGTGGAAACCACACAATTCCTCTGTTAGCATCAATTTAGCCTCAAGCTGGGTTAAGGCCAGTCAGAAGTTCTTCAACTAGCCTGTTTGCAATTGCTTTTATAAAACCAATAGATACCCTTACTTTAAAATCCCCCAAATCCCCCAAATCCCCATGATTTTTACTTAGATAATACTGAAATGTTTTTGGGGGAAAAAAATCAACTAAACTGATCTGAGATCTTATATATCACCATTTAGTAGAATCACTTGTTTATAAATAAAGTTGTTTGAGCATAATAATCCCTCTCCATGAGAGAGTCAGCTCTGTTGTTCAAGACTTCTTCATCATTGCAACATCTTGACCTTTATTCAGTATAAACAACTGGTGAGATACAAACAACTATTTCTTAAATCTGATAACATTTACCAAAAAAATGCTCAGAAAAATGCTTCCCCCTCAAATCTCAATTGAATATGCTCAGATAAAATTAAGGTCTTACTAGGCATGGAACTATTGCTTAAAATGGGTTTGTTAAATATTCACACTTTTTTTTTTTCGCATCGTAAAATTTTATGCCCAGTTTTACTCAGAAAGGTTTATTTTAAACATTACAAGTTGACATAATTTGTCGCAAAATGCAGCAAAGGACTTTTGATAAATTTCCCAAAACCAAACTTTAGTTTAGGCAAAAACAATGTGAAATGCTTCACTCAGGATGTGGCTGTGAAAACTCCCTTTGGGCAGGATATGCTGTAATGTTAGCCACCTCATCACAGGTCCAGGGCACCATTGGACAGACATGGATCTGGGGCAGCTGGCAGACGTGTGGGCTCAGATATGTTGGACAGGTCTCCCCTGAGGTGGCTCCTGTTCAGTTATTTTCCTCTTGCAAACACAATCAAGTTTGCTGCACAGTGGCAGTTAACCTGCCAAAGAAAAATGTCAGCTTGCATTTAGGGTTTTTTCTGGAATGATCTGATGTGGTGCCTTCATGGATCCTGTTAACTGGCTGTGCGTGCTTCTTTGTATTGTCCGTACGCAGTCATTGAGCTTGCATGGCTCACCTTCCTACTTAAAACTTTGGTACTACCCACTCTGTCTTACACAAAGTGCCTTCTTTATACTTCCTTCCTTGTTTTCTGTCCCCATCTTCTCTGCCCCATCCTCATATGTTTTCAGTAAAATGACTTAAAATATTAGCACAAAACTATGTCCTAATAGGCATATGTTTCCTATTTATCAGCTACATTTCTTCAGACACATCGAGGTCATTGTTCTTTTATTAGGTTAAGTTTTTATTTTTTCTTTCTAAAATCTCATGGTGGGCTGCCAAGATTGGAGAACAAAGAAAATAGCTGGGTTTTGAACTCCCTAACTGCATGATATATTTCTTATGGAGTAAAAATGTTTTGTTTGATTTTAGATATACATGCTTATATGTTTAGTGGAGTCTGCAAAAACTTCAAGACTTTATTTCCCACATACATTTAAAATCTTTTTTTGTTTGTTTTTGTTTTTTAATGAGTTCGTCCTTGAAATGAGAAGTCTTTTTAAAAAAATCCTCCCCCCGCCCCGCCCAAAATAATGAGCTCATCCAAAATATTTTTAGGCACAGAGTGGTAGAGGTGATAAAGGATTGTGTCAAGAGACAGAAGAAGAGGCCCTAACTGGTTGGCCAAAAAAAAAGGGGCAGATAAATGCTCTTATAGTCTAGTGCTTGGCACTTTTAGAACAATGGATAAAACTATTGACATGAGCTATAATCCCTCTGCCATACTAATTGTAGTGATCACTTTGTAAAGTATATAAATGTCTAATCACTATGTTATATACCTAAAATTAATATTGTATGTCAACTATAATTGAAAATAAAATATTTTAAAAAGGCAATATCTGTGAAGCACAATAAAGCAAAGCACAATACACTGAAAAACAAAAACAAGAACAAAAAAACTCTGACATAGGTACCTGGGTCGGTTCAGTTCAATCTGGTAAATGTTGGTGAGCTGGTAAATGTTTAACAACCAGCTCTCAGCAGGAGGGTGGGGGCTGATTTATAGTGTTTGCTGATTTCTTTAGTGTAAACACTTTTACCACAGGAGTATTGAAATACAATAGGACAAGGAAAACAATTAACAAGACCAAGCCTCTTCCAGGCAATGGCAGTAGAAATTCGCATGACTGCATAAAGGGGAAATCATAGGCAAATACATACAGTGCAATCCTCACAGTGTGGTCCAATGGCAAAGGGCTTGCACAAGCAGTGGCCTGTGTCCACATCGCAGGTTGAGAGTGGCAGACTCCCAAAAGGGTTACAGTTGCAGGCTGAAAGCACAACATACACAATCATTCATTTCTATTTCCTCACTTTTATAAATGTCCTTAATAGCTCATACTGAGTAAAACATGTGGCCATGAGAATATGGAGCAGCCTGCCCTGCCAAACTTATTGTCTGCCTGGCTGCGTGATTATTATATTGCATATAACCCTACAGAGTAAACCCAGGCCAGACACTTCCAGGCCTCTTGTGTAGGTCTACTGGATGGCGGTTATGAGACAAGAAAGTGGAGGAAGCTGGGCAAGCTTAGTGCCTGGCACTGTTACCCTGAGTGATGCTGGCCAGATCGCCGACGAGGACCAAGGGTTTCTGAGTGTCACAGTTATAACTGATATGGCTCCTTCTCTGGTAGATGCACCTATCATTTCCCTATCTCTTCACTCTCTTTCCTATTGCCTTGTTACCTTTTCTTCTCATTCTCCTCCTCCTTTTTCTTTTCCCATAGACATTTCTCAGTCCTGCTTATATTATGAAGGCTAAGGAATTATGGTACCAGCGCAAGATATACATTTCCCCTGCAGGAAAAACCAGTGTTCATGAAAATGACCCAAATGTCCATCAACTGATGAATGGATAAATGAAGTGTAGTGTATCAGTACTACAGAATATTGTACAGCAATAAAAAGGAATAAAGTACTGAGTCATGCTACATGGAAAAACTTTAAAAACATAATGCTAAGTGAAAGAAGCCAGTTATAAAAGACCACAAATTATAGCATTCTGTTTTATGAAATATCTACAATAGGCAAATGTACAGAAACAGAAAGTTGATTAGTGCTACGTAGGGCTGGGGGAATGGGAGGATAGAGAGGTGGTAGCTAAAGAGTATGGGGTTTCTTTTTTATGGTAAAATACTTCTAACATAAAATTTCCCATCTTTACCATTTTCAGTCTACAGTTTAGCAGTGTTAAGAACACTCACATGGTTGTGCAACACATCTCCAGAACTCTTTTTGTCATGTAAAACTGAAACTCTATACCCATTGAACACCATCTGTCCCCATTCCTCCCTAACTCAGCCCTCGGCAACCACCATTCAATGTTCTGTTTGTATGGATCTGACTATTCTAGGTACTTCATGTAAGTGGAATTATAAAATATTTGTCTTCCTGTGTCTGGCTTATTTCATTTAGTATAATGTTTTCAAGGTTCATTCATGTTGTAGCATGTGTCTGAATTTCCTTCCTTTCTAAGGCTGAATAATATTCCATCATCTATACATACCACATTTTGTTTATCCATTCATCCATGGATGGACACTGAATTGCTTCCACCTTTTGGCTGTTGTGAATAGGGCTGCTATGACCTTGGGGATACAAATATCTCTTCCAGACCCTGCTTTCAATTTTTGGGTATATAGCCAGAATTACAGTATGGGGTTTCTTTTTGGGGTGATGAAAATGTTCTAAAATTGATTGTAGTGATGGTTACACAACTCTGAATATACTAAAAATCATTGAATTCTACACTTTCAAAGGTGAATTGTATGGTATGTGAATTATATCTCATTAAAGCTGTTATAAAAGAAAAAACAAACAAACAAAAAACACTATTTGGCCTATTTTTGGAGGGTATGAGGTTAGTCAGTGAACTAAGGGGAAAGCCTGGAGTGCTGCACGGTGCAAGAGGCATTTGTTTTGATTACATAATTCTTTATCCTGAAATTTAATTTTGCCCTCAAACTCAAGAAGACCATTTTATTACAGGATTCAGCATGCTGCTCTCTAAACATGCAAATAATGTGCAGTTCCTTATATGGGCAAAGGTATCGAGTATGACGCTGTGACAAAAGGGAAAATATTTATTCAAATTTCTTAAGGATTCTACAGCTCTTTGAGACCCCAGGCAAATGTAAACTTCTGTGATCTTGGAGCCAAGGGTCTCTTCATTTGGACTAATACTAGGAGAGTGGTGAGAAAAAAAGAGAAAAGTAATTTCAAAAATGAAAAGAAACCTCCACATGAAAATTGCCCAACAAGTCATCAATCTTTGCAGCAATGCATACTGTAATTTAACGAATTTGTATAGGAGAGTCCTAGTGGAAGCCGTTTTTCTTAAAGGTTTTACAACTTGGCCTTAAATTTCCTGGCATTTAACACTGCGTTTGCTCTAGTAGGAAAAAAAAAAAAAAAAAGTGAGCGCCCTCTGCTGGTCCCATATGATAAATAGCAAACCACCGAGAAAAGTTCTCCACTAATTTACTAACATTTGTGGGAGGTTTTGTATCACGTTTAAAAACCCAGATGCTGGCAAGATTCTTTAGTATTTACATTGATCGAATTTTAGAAGTGCCAGAGATAGCCCCAAGCTTTAAAACGCATTGGGGCTGGCGGCCCAGTCGCTGTTAACTTACGTTGACAGCCCTTGGGGTCAGTGGCGCTCAGTCCATAGTAGTTGGGCTTGCACTGGTCACATTTGGCTCCTTCCACGTTCTCCTTACACAGGCACTGGCCGGCCACCCACTCCAAGGCAGGATCAGAGTGGCTAACACAAATGCCACCCGATACGGTCCCATCAGGGTCACATTCACAAGCTGGGGACACAGAAGTGCGTGATCTTAGTTAACTGCAAATGGTGGGAAACTTGAAATGTAAGCACAGCGGTTTACTCATGCTCTATTTTATTTTGTTTAAATCATCAAATATGTTTAAATAATTAGACCAGTGGGCAAGGGCTGCTCAGAAATAGCTCCTAGATCTCCCGCCTTGGAAAATGTTGAAATATTCCATACATTTAAAAAAAGAAGAAAAAAAAAAACTTTAACAAGTGATTCTAAAGTAAGAAGACAGAAGAAGATAGCTATCTTAAAAACTGCGTATTAAAAATAGATTATTTGGGGGAGAGATGAGAATGTTTTGGAGCTAAGTAGAGGTGATGGTTGCACAGCACTGTGCCACTGAATTGTTCCTGGAAAGAGAACCTAAGAGAAAGAAAGAGGAACTCCAAAATGTTCATATCCTTGTTTTCTTTTTGGAAATCTGCTGGTGGGGCAAAGCCTTGGATGAAGAGATTCTGGAAAATGAGATAAAGTCACCTGTAGCAAAGGAGCAACAGAAGCTCCAACCTGCCCTCCCCCTTTTTGTTTCAGTAGAAACTTGAACAACTGAAGGAAGGAATGTCATATGAAAAAGGTTGCTTATAGTATGAATAATTCCAGAAGGTGAAGTTACAAAAGGTAGAGCCTGACTGAATTTAAGGAAGAGCTCTCTCACAGTTAGGGCTGCACAGTAGGGCAGTGATCCCTTCATCATGGAGGTGTCCAGGCTGAGGCTGGGATAGCACTTGTGGCTTTGGTATAAAAGACAAGTGCTTTGGCAGACATTAGGGGACCCCCAAGGTCTCCTGTATCTTTGTGGTATGTGTTTCCAAGGAATTCCATTTTTAAGGAATGGAATACAGATTGAAAAATGAATATCCTGATTCTAAGAAACAATTATGTTCACAGTTATACATGTTTGCTTTGGATTAATGAAAACAAAACTCTCAAGTCAAAGCTATGTTTACATAACAACCATTTAGATTAGTGAGTTTAGTGAAAAAAATCTAGTAAAACCAGTTGTTTGATGTCATTGAAACAATTACTTGGTTGTCTGACAGAATCTTTTGACTTCAATTGTACGCTATTAGATTGTGACTGGAGATAAAAATCTTACTATGGAAAGATAGCGTTGAGTTCTGTTTAGTTTGGAAAAACCACATTTTTCTCCTAATTACAGTCAGTTTCTTCTAGAAATAAAGGAACAAACTGGATTCATTTTAAAAGGAGCCAAAAGGAAAAAGCTCAGTTTTATTTGGGAGACACTGCCTGCACTGAGCACTCAGCACTGAGTCCCAGAGCAAAATTTAATCAAGCAGAGATGTATCCTTTGGGAAAGGGATGTGGGTGAGTGGGTAGTAACTTTGCTTTGAAATAACTCTACATCATGGTCTTTAGGACAGAAGTCCAACAAAATCTCCTGGTGTCACACAACTCAATTCTAACAAACTTTATTATCAGTGGTTGAGTCTACCAAATCTTTGCTTTTTTCTGTATTACTTTTAACTGTGCTTTAATGATAGAAGACTTAAAACTAGTCAACTCTTATGCCTGGAATCTGATTATGTAAATATTTAGGGTCAAACAAGGACAAGTTTCAGAAAATTTATATGAGATTGTAGTCTTAATACACGCATTTGTATATATACACTTATACATACATAAACATGTATTTAGGTAAATTGGGAGAATCTGAGGAGTCTCATGATGGTAGTTTCTATATGCTCCTCATCTGTTTGCTCAAGAAACTCCTTTATAAAGAATGACTTCTTAATTTCGTATCAGGGTATTAGTTTTTTTCCTTGGTTTCCTTCAAAAGCACCATCAAGTTAATACTAAGTAGTTATTAAGGAACAAGACTTCAAAACATTTGGTTTGGTTATTTCTAATCTCTCTCAAGAATCTTAGATTATCTGTTTCAAACATTATATTTTTCTGATTCCACTTAAGAGAGCAATTTCCTCTTCTTTTATAAATTAATAACTTTTAAAACATGAATAAAAGTTGTCTATGTGTGTGATTATAGATTCTAGTAAAAAATGTAGGACACTTAGGACATTAACTTAAAGAAATGTATTTTCTGAGAATCCAGTTTTTTGTGTCAATTTTAAACAGGCCATGTAAGGAAAAATTTTATGCAATCAGGTACCTATTGAGTAATCTGAGAAAAAAAATATTTATGCTTTTTGTACATTGTGATGATTTAAAGTTTGAAATATAGGACATTGTATGTGTTTAGGTGGCTACTAAATTATTTTTGTATAGGACTTCATTTTATGAATTATGATTATTTAAAGTTTGAAGTTGTAATTTTGTAACAAGTCCCACCCTCACCAATACAATATAACGTATTGATGATATAGCCTAAGAAACAGGATTTCTGGGTATTGGGAAAAGCAATCTTCCATGAGTCCTGGGCATCTGAACTTTTTTGCTGGGCGTGCACACAATATAAGGTCCTAAATGCTCTTTACCCAAGCCACTTCTCAAGGTTGTGTTTGTTGTATGCTACCTTGAAGGATGAGGTAGCTCTTCCCCCAAAGTACGAGTTTGCTTCCACTTGCTATAAAAGCAATGAATCCTCTACTCAGTTTTCCTTGGCTACAACATAAATGATATCCTTTAAGTTGCCCCATGGGACTTGGGGAACATGGGAACTCACGCTAGTACAAACATCTTGTTTGCTGTGCCATGAGTAAGAAAGCTGTTTGTCTTTGACTCAGGAGCTTCATGTTTCCTGCTAGCATCCAGAAACAATAAAAGACTAACTTGTTAGTTTGCAAGTAGAGTAAGGTCTCAGACCTAGTAACTAGCACTGGGTGTTTGAAATCAGGTTGGAGTATTTATCTATGCAATAATCAACAGCAGTGCTGGGACTGCAGCAGGCAAACGAGGTGCCTAGGGCACAGAATTTAAGGTGGCATTGTCAGATTGGTGCAGCTGGCAAGTGTCAACCCTGCTTTTACATGACTCTGAGAATGAGTGCTTCTTTAAATTTTGGGACCTAAGTGCTCTGCTTGCTTCACTCTAGTCTCATTCCTGCAGAGAAGCACAAATTAAATAATGGTTATTTTAATTAAAATTAAAATTATTTTAATTTTATCATGCATTTATTAAAATTAAAACATGATAAAACCAAGTGTTGGTCAGGATATAGAACAACAGGAACTCTCATACACTGTTGTGAGGGTGTTAATTGGTACACCCACTTAGGGGACAATTCAGTATTACCTAATCAAGTTGAAGACAGTTCATACTGTGGCCCAGTTATTCCACTACTAGGTATGACTCAGGGACAGTCTTTATGCATGTGCACCAGACCACATACATGGCTATTGCCGCATCAAAAAAGAATGGACAAATAGATTTTTGTTGTATTTGTAGGAAGGAAAGCATTCCATACAGCAATTAAAATTAGAGAACTAGGGCTACCTGATATGGACAAATCTCAAAAATATAATGTTGAGTGAAATACTCAAGGATACATACAGCATAATATCATTTATCTAAAGTTTGAAAATAAGCTAGCATATATTGCTTGTAGATAACAATGTGTGAAAGTGTAAACACAAGCATGGAGGTAATAACTGCCAAATATATGAGAGTTTATCCCTGGAGAGAGGGTGGGACCGTTCTAGATAAATGAGACCGATGTGCACCTGGGACATCACTAGTACCTGTAGGGTTTTATTAAAGTTCTGAAGATGATCTGGTAAGATATTACGTTTCAACAAAGCTGGTGGTGGTTATAAGATTGTTTACTATACTATTCTCTATTATTTTGCATATGCTTGAAACATTCCATTTTAAAAAGTTGAGATTAAAAATAAAATGGAAAAAATCTAAGTAGAGTAAGGTCTACTTACTCTAGTTGCCTGCTGCAGTCCCAGCACTGCTGTTGATTATTGCATAGATAAATACTCCAACCTGATTTCAAACACCCAGTGCTAGTTACTAGGTCTGAGACCTTACTCTACTTGCAGAATTAAAGAAATTAAAGAAAGATAAAAGAAACAAGGTAATAAATAACGTCTTAACAGCAAAATTGAATCTTCTACAGCCAGTCCAATGTAGCCATTTTCAGTAGTTGGCTACTTCCTGGAGCTGACCTCCGGATTCTCCAGGTGTTGCTGCATCTTTTGAAATCATCCGCCCCAACTGGTTGAATCCAGAATAGTTTCCTGATTCTCCAGTATGAGCCACTGCAGCAAGACGACCAGGATGGACTTGGATTATCTGGCTCAATTTGTTCAAAGAAAGAAATGCTCTTAGCTCTGAAATTGTTTTGCACCCCTCCGACCCCGCCCCTCCCGCCAAAGAGGGCAGTTTTGGAGATGCTGCGAAGTCCAGTGGGGAGTGGTAGCCCAAGTGAGACCTGCTTCGTCAGCATTTGCTCAAAACAGTGGCGAGGATGCGGTCAGAGGGTGGGGACTCACGAAGGCATGCGTAAGGATCCGAGATGGCTTTGAGGGGGTCCCTGTAGAAAAGGGGTCTGCAACGGTCACAGTGTGGCCCCTCGGTGTTGTGCCGGCAGTCTTCGCACACGCCCCCGCTGACGCCACCGCTGGCCAGGTACACGTTCATGTCGAAGTGACAGCGGTCAGAGTGGCCATTACAGCTGCAAGCTGGGAAAGGAGAGGCGTTTTGGAAATAACCCCAGCCCACCTTCCATGCACTAATCCCCGCATCTTCTCCTTATTCTTTAGCTACTCTGCCTTCTTTGCACTGATACAACATGAATACAAACAGTTAAAACAGGTGCTTTCAAAGGGATCTTTCTAGTACTCTGATTCTGCTCATATACTTTCTATAAAATGTGTTCCTGAAACGTTGAATACTTAGGTTTTTTTTTTTTTTTTTTATAATCAAGTAAACAAAAATGAATCATTTGGGTGACCTAGAAGCCCTGGAGTGCAATATTTTTGTTATTGTTCAGTAAAAAAATACTTTTACTGACTTATGCTTTGTGATTTTGAATTTTTTTACATCATATGTTCTGTTGCACTGGGATTCTCAGATAAGGTGAGACTTAAAACTGAACCCCAGTTGGCCTTTCCTTCTCTATGGGCAGGAGAGCTGGACGGGTGGCTGCAGGCCATTCTCATCCCACCTGAGACTCTGCCAGACCAATATAGGGAAAAGCACTGTTTGGAGGATTTGTCTTTGTG
>NW_006494608.1:6230211-6231195 GCF_000325575.1 Pteropus alecto | reverse complement strand
ATAAACATTTACTGGGTCTTGTAAACTCTGACTCACAGATGGGGCTTTTCCATAAGAGCTCGTCTGCTGACCTCCCATCCCCTTGCATCTTATTTTCTCCAATTCTCGGAAAAGAAACTGAATGAGTTTGTTTGGATGTTCATTAAAATTCAGAAGCAGTGAACACATTGCAAAAAAACCTACACCCTATTAGTCTAAATATTTTATAAAAAGTACAATAGCTTGTCAAACTCAAACCTGAACTTCATTTCTCCTATTATGTGACATATAGGTTTAAGGTCACATTCATGGAAAGTATGATTATTCAGGAAAGTAGTAGGGATCTCTGTAACAAATCCATTCATCCAATTCCTGGAGTAGCACTGTCTCCACTAATATTACTATGACATGGCTCTGCCCCTCCTCTGGAAAGGGTCCACCCATAATGCGTACTGTTTCATTTTTCAAATTAATGTTAATTTTTGGTGTGAAGATTTGAGATATTGGTGATTCTTCCATATGAGATAACAGGAGACACTGGGATATCACACAACTGGAGCTGGAAGCCACAGGTTCACTATCCTTGCTGCTTGTGGTCCAAATGAACTAAATGTTTTCCACAATAAAGAAAGAGCACACTCAGTTTATGCTGAGAACTCATCTCCAGCCACCTCTGCAAGTGCTGTCCTGGAGGCCTGCAGCTGGCCTCCAAGGGGCGTCCTGGAAGAAGTCCTTGCACCGCTCACAGTTCGGGCCGTCTGTATTGTGCTGACAGACACAGTGACCATGAACCTGTATTGTGTGACAAGTAAACCATATTAAAAGAGGGCTCATTTTTCAGGAAACTGAGATTCTTTAAATGGAAAATGAAATTCCAGGCCATGGGGTCTCTCTGGGTTTTAGTTTTCCATATGTTAGTTATAGTACCAACCTGGACTCTCTTTTATTATTCGCTTAACTATCTTTTACATTTTTAAAATTTAAGATGTTCAGTACATTTACAAT
>NW_006494608.1:6203060-6229476 GCF_000325575.1 Pteropus alecto | reverse complement strand
GGCAGCTCATAGCAGCAATCAGGACACTGAGGGACAGGATGAAGAGTGTGTGTGTGTGTGTGTGTGTGTGGGTGTGTGTGTCCATTCAAGGTGGTAGGGTGGTTTAGGAGCATAAAGGAAAAGAGGGAATTAGGAAACAGAAAGAAAGATGTGTGATTCTCCACAAACTGCCCTAAATGTCCAAATTCAAAGAAGGAAGTTCTATTTCCAGTGAAACCTATGGAGATAACTGAGTAGCAAGGTGCAATAGCCTCAACGTCAAGCCTTGTCTGATTATGACTAATAGTTTAAAATTATTTAGTAGACACACCTTCTGGACATGGCATAAAAATACAATTCTATTGTATCACTCTTCTAAGACTAGTCCTAAAATGGAAGAGATTTTCACTACAAAGACATAGTTATTCATCGTGTAAGAATGTAACTTGGAGTGACCATTTTTATAGTATCAGATATTACTCAAACACCTTGGCATTAAGTACAACAGATCTTCAATAAATTTTTGTCAGAGAATGCATGTGAAATTATAAGTCTTTCCCACCGAATCTCCATTCTTTACAAAACAAATAACAAAAAGAGAGCGAGATGGGCTATCTTGAAATAATAAATTATAAATTCTGCTCATGAGTTCAGTGATGCCCATATGTGGCAGAATCCACAAGAGTCTCTGGTGAGAGAGCTGGAATGAAGGTCCCTTGGATGGCCTGTCAGGCCAGGTTGAATCATACCTGCCCCAACAGAAGGCTGGCACTTTGATTGTTGATCCCCACATATAGAGTCTGATCTACACTGAGCGATGGAATGGTAAGAGAGCCAACTGCCCTTTCAGATTATAACTCACCATTCCGGGAGGGCTGAACACATCTCCCCGCACCTCCTGCGTTGGGCCACATTCACTAGCGTGGCCGTTGCAAAAACAGCTGCCCCGAACCACCATCTCATACAGAGCATAGTAGTATTTATCAAGGGAATCATTTTGCCTCCTTCCAAGCAAAGTATCCCCAAGGGTGTGGAGTTTGGTAAAGTTTATCCTCAGGTTTGTTAATGTCACAAGGTCTAGAAAAAGGAAAATAATGAAAATAACAAGTCAAAGTGCATTTAGGTTGTATCAGTTCAGGGTGCCCTTCTTGATGACATCCCCTTAATGCATCATAAAAACGCAATGACAAGGAATATTCCTAATATGAAATTTTAGAAAAGAAATAGGTGTGGAAAATATAAAGTAATTCATACCCTGAATGTAGGGACTGTAGGGATTTTCTATTTCAAAGCTGGGATCCAAAACTTTTAAAACAACCTGTAAAACAAATGTAGGTAAATTTATAGTATTTTACCCAAAAAGAATTGTTGTTGTTATATATACTCTTAAAGAAGAGATCCTGATCTTACAAGAAGGCCAAACCATCGTCTCTCTACTGGCATAGATACAGGTTATTGTTTGGGTTTTCATATGAATAAAAGTACCAAGAAAAAATGAATAAGTTATTAAATAGTCACTCATTCTGGCTCTTTATGCACAGGTCGTCCATATAGGCAGAAGTCATGATACCATTGGTGAAAAGGGATCCTGGGGTGGAGTGATGGAGGTCACAATTCAGCAGGTCAGCATCTATTTGGATCTGGCAGGGGATTCTGGAGTTGTATTATGTCACCAATTCTATCTATACTACCTGATAAGATAATACCTCCCCACCCCACTCCTACCCTCACCCTCTGTCAGTGACCCGCTTTGCTCAGGGGGAGGTTCCTGGCAGATTCCACCTGAGTGGTGGTTTATAGAGCATAGATATGACAACTATTCCAGGGCTACCACTATATGCTCCCTTGCAAGGGTTAGAAACAGATGCTCCTTCCTCTGGGTTCCCTGCACTCCAGTGCCCAAGCTGGATTGTAGCCCCTGCTCACCTTCAACTGGGCACTCTGTGCAGGGTTGTTTCGTAGAAGGTATTTATTATTTATCTGAATTGGAGATGAATTCAGGACTCATTTCAATTTAGATACTTTAATTTTAAAAAACCAACAGCTCAAGTTATATTTCAGCAAACACTACCTAAATTGTTTTTATCTAAATTAACCACATTAACCAAAAAGGTTTAATTTGGGGGGGGTGGGCGGTGGTTATAAAGGCTTATATCAAAGAAATCCAGTAAAGGAAATGCTACCTCACCACCAGTTGAGGGTTCAATATCCGAATATTTGGAGTCACAAACAAGGTCTCCCACTCCCTGGGCCTGGCCAGACGTGATGTTGGGAAAGGAAGTGGCACAGTCTTTTGCAAAATATTTTAACACTTTCCAGGTGCGTCCATAGTCTGCAGAACGTTCAACTAACATTGCGGCAGGCCGAAAAGTCTATGAAAAAATGAGTTAAACTTGTTATGCTTCACAAAGGTAGATTTTATTACCCACTCCAGATTGAACATCTATATTTTCTAATTCTATTTTTCCAAACTTTATTTGTATCTTTTAAAATCTATTATATAATGAACACACCATAATCTCTTTCCAATAAGTGGGCAAGTATTTCTGAGCACATACTTTGCCTTAGAATCTAATTCCGTTTAAAAATGTTTATGGCTGTGTGAATTATTAATTGAAGAAAGATGGCATATAAATTTTTAAAAGGATAATGTAATTGATATTTTACAGTGATTTGCGTGTGGTTTTCTTGGCCTAGAATATTTCTCTGGCAAACTTTTATACATCCTTCAAAATCTACCATGAAGTTTACCCTGATTCCCCAGGGCAGATTAGCCTCATCTATGCTAATCATACATCTATTTCTGCACTTATCAATCTGTATTAAAATTTTAAATTCACATATGTGCTTGTATCCATGACAGATGTGAGCTCTTTGAAGTTGGTTTTTTTTTTTTTTACTTTTTATAACTTTTTATTTTATATTCATCTTTTATTACCATAATAGCACATAACAGCACTAGGCATGACATAAAAATTAGAATTTTGATGAATGATTAGAGAATAACTATAGCACAGGACTTGTCTCTGGTATCTAACTAACCCTAATAAAAACCCCTTAATTTTTCTTCCTCTTTTGATCTTTCCGTGTCTCCCTAAATAATTTCCAGTTTCTGCCCTACTCCTCCCCCACCCCCCACACTGCTTGGCATTTTCTTTTTGTTATATATTCTCTAAGATTTTGTTATTGTTGTTAACCATATAAGTTATTAATTACTGAGCAGGGTTTTTTTTGTTTGTTTTGTTTTTCCTATTCAAGAACAAAAACCCAGATGCCAAAGATCAAGTCTGGATTTACACAGCTTTTTGTTCTCTGCAAGGAAGCAAGGAAGCGAAATTCCAGATAAGCCCAGCATTTGGTAAGTACATAAAGGGGCAGCAAGTCTACACATCTGTACCTTAAAGGTCAAGATAAGGTGGCTGAACTGAAATAATGCCTCTAGGTCCAATCTGATGCTGACATGATCACGACCTAAAGAAAAATACAGAAAGAAGAAAATCAGTGATTATGAGAGACCCTCCCTCCTTCTTTTATCATGTTAATCCTTTACCATGTTAAACCCTTTGAAATCACATGGCTGGTGATTTCCTAATCTGTTGGTGTGGGTTCCCATGCTGTTCCCTGCTCAGGAGAAGGTCTATGTGAGAGCAATATAGGATTTACCCTGTGTCCTCATCCATGTTTCGGTGGCAGTACACATGGCCACAGTGTGGCAGTATTACATATCACCATGGGAGTTCTGAGACATTTCCCATAGGTGGAACGAGAGAGCTCATTTCCTTGAACTCAAAGAATCTTGACAACACACTAATGTGAGCTAACAAGCCAGAGAATGATAAAATTGACACACTCTTTTCTTCCAATAGCTGCTAACAATCATTTGAACTAGTTTTCTTATTACTTAGCATACAATACAATGTGGAGCATTCCATTGGAGTGAGGATCTGTGGACTCCTCTATGGCTGAGGAGAACATGGAGATATCCTGGCCAGGACTTTGCACTGAGATAGTTAGCTGCCATCTGTCTCTAGCATGGATGTGGAGACTTGGCCCCAATCTGGACACAATAGAAGCCCTGTTCTCTCTAGAGTGCATTGTCCAATAGAAATATGAGCCATATGTGTCATTTAAAATTTTCTGGAAGGCATATTTTTAAAAGTAAAAATAGGCAGATGAAATTATTTTTAATGTATTTAATCTAATATGTCAAAAATATTCTTATTTCAACATGTAATCGATATTTTTAAAAGTTAGTAATGTTTTATTATACATTTTTCTCCAACTAAGTCTTAAAAATCCAGGATGTTTTTATACTTATAGCACATCTCTATTTGAATTAGCCATGTTTTAAGGGCTCAGTAGCCCCATGTGGCTAGGGGCTATGATATTGAACATTGCAGCTCTAGAGAACAGTGGCTGGACTGCAGTGAATTGGGGTACAGCTTACATTCTAAGATGAATGGCTCAGGAAAGGGTTTGCTGCTGAGAGGGCAGCCACATTCCAGGCTCTATGTCAACGGCCTCTAACCTTTTCTAGAAAAAATATCTCCTTTCCCTTCTCTAAAGTTTTTGGTTAAGAGCCCTTGTTCTATGTAATCAGCTTTGACAGAGAGGCGTTCTTTCTCTGAGGATGCATGGAATAAATGTTGAACATGTGGGTGATAACAATTACAAATTGAAAATGGCACCATTCATCAATGAAGACAGGTGACCATGGTAAAAACTACCTCATGCTCACTAGAAAGGGTCAACTAGAATCCAAACCGGGAATAAGACAAGAATGCCCACTTTCACCACTTTTATTCAACATAGTATTAGAAGTCCTAGCCACAGAAATCAGACAAGAAAAAGAAATAAAATGCATCCAAATTTTCATTTCAGACACACATTCTGCGAGCCTGTGCTGTCGAGGACCCGGATGTGAGAAGCAGCATTGCAAGTCCGCTTGTCTGGCTGTCTTTCTTGTGAACGGAACCTGTTCCTGCTGCAAACACAGGCTTCTCAGGGCTCCAAGTCGGAGCCGAAAACTCATGACCACAGGCTGGCACACAGCACTTGGCACTGCTCAAGGAAACCTGTGAGGATCACCCCCGTCACTGAATAAAGGAGCTTTTCTGTTTTACTGGTATCTCTAAATTTTCCTTTCATATGTTCAAATAAATTTTTTTTTCTAAACAACAACAAAAAATGCATCCAGATTAGAAAGGAAGAAGTAAAACTGCCATTATTTGCAGAAGACATGACAATAAATAGAGAGAATCCTAAATAGTCCACCAAAAAACTATCAGAATGGATAAACAAATTCAGTAAAGTAGCAGAAAACAAAATTAATATTCAGAAATCGGTTGCATTTTTATACACCAATAATGAATTACCAGAAAGGGATATTAAGAAAACAAATCCATTTATAATTGCATCAAAATATAAAATACCTAGGAATAAATTTAACAAAGGAAGTTAAAGATCTGTACTTAGAAAATTATAAGAAAAGAAAGAAATTGAAGAAAATAAACAAATAAACAAATAAAATCATATTCTGTGTTCATGAATAGGAAGAATTAACATCGTTAAAATGTCCATACCCAAAGCAGTCTATAGATTCAGTGCAATCCCTATCAAAATATCAGTGACATTTTTCACAGAACAAGAACAAATAATTCAAAAATTTATATTGAACCATAAAAGATCCCAAAAAGCCACAGCAATCTTGAGAAAGAAGAACAAAATTTGGGGTGTCATGCTACCTGATATCAAACTATACTACAAGCCTATACTAATCAAAACAGCATGGTACTGGCATTAAAACAGACACAGATTAATGGAACATATATAAAATATGTTCTATATCCATATACAAAAATAAACGCAAAATGGATTAAAGACCTAAATGTAAGACCTGAAACCATAAAACTCATAGAAGAAAACATTGGCAGTGAACGCTCTGACATTGTTCTTAGTAATATTTGTTCTGATATATTTCCTCTGGCAAGGGAAACAAAAGCAAAAATAAACAATGGGACTACATCAAACTAAAAAGTTTTGCACAGCAAAGGAAACAACAAAACAAAAAGATAGCCTACTGAATTAAGATTTTTGCCAACGATACATCTGATAAGAATTAATATCCAAAATTTATAAAAGAGTCATATAACTGAATAGCAAACAAACAAACAAACAATCCAATTAAAAATGGGCAAAGGACCTGAATAGGCATTTCTCCAAAGAGGACATACGGATGGCCAATAGACATATGAAAATATGCTCAACATCACTAATCATAAGAGAAATGCAAATTAAAACCACAGTGTGGTATCATCGCCTCACAACTGTCAGAATGACTATCATCAATAAATCAACAAACAAGTGTTGGCGAGGATGTGGAGAAAAGGGAACCCTCGTGCAGTAAGAAATGAAATGTCCTTTTTCTCTCTTCCTTTATGTGTTGAAGAAGGAAAAAGCACATGATGTGAACTCGCTCTTTCTCTAGTGTTATTAATTCCACTTAGTGTGTTTCATATTGGGCTTTATTTATTAACACCTCGTACACTTTCTTATTTTTTTTACAAAGAACAAAAGAAAGCAGAGATATTTTCTTCTCCCACATGGGAAGAATGAAACATTCTGAATATGTGCTTAAAATACACTTTGATTTCTCTAGAGGAAAATAATCTTTCTTAAAATGAAAAGAAAATTTGTTCTTATACAGGACTCTACATTCTTGGTGGACAGTGTTCTATTCCCGTATAACTCCTTGCTGTGACATTGTTAAAATTATACTGAAAGGTGTCTTATTAAAAATTTAAAGAAATAAGAAATTGGAAAGAAACTTAATCATACCATTTTCAGATTGCCACCATTTCTTTTCCCTATCTGGTTCAAAACTTGTAATTACATTCTCAATGGTGTGGCTGTTGGATTGGGTGTGTGGATCATATGGAAATCTGGAGTCACAGATGAAGCATTTTTTTTCCCCCTGGAAAAAAAAGAATTGTAATTACTTATTGTTGATCTGAATTTAAAAACAAGCTGTACTTACCATATTGGTCTTTCAATCTGGCTAAAAATAGAAAGCAGAGGAAATAACAAGACATCAAATTTTCCATCAATAGGTGCTTAAATACAATAACAAATGAAATGAAAATATAACAGAAATTTTATAAATTTATATATTTGGGGTAAAAATGCAAATAAATGTGGAAATAATTTTTTTCTCATAATGTAGGCAGATGATCTGGAAGTTATTTTAAACTATAGAGAAATAATTAGGACATACTCTTTGAGTGAAATTACTTCCTTTAGGAAAAAAAAGAATATTTGGCAAGAAACTAATGAAACAATGGGCCACTAGGTTATTTGCAACCATCATCTTTTCTCTCTCAAACATAGTTTTTGGCAGAAAAGCTTCCAGTGCCAAAACATTTACATCACACATGTGAATTCTGTAAAAGATTTTCATAAACTCACAACAGAGTCACACTCTCTTGTCTCACAGACTAGAAGGTCTTATTAGTGAATTGGAACTAGTTTTGTTTGGGATGGGTTTTCAAAGGCTACAACAGCCAACATTGGCCTGTGGATTTGCTTAATTGAATGAGTCTGCCTGTAGCTGTATTTAGTTAAAACTCCTAAGGAAATACAAAATTTCCAAAAGACTGCCAATGGCCTGCACAGTTCTTCTTGGCTAATATGTGGGACTCTGAAGGAGCATATTTGCAAAGCTTTTAGGAAGCAGTTGTTTATTATAACAATCCTCTGCGCTGAAAATTGCCTACAATAGTAAATGTGCTGGCAGGGTCCCGTGAACATTGCTTGAGTTTGTGTCCTGACCATGGCTTACAAGGGCCTACATGATCTCACCAGGGCCACTCCCTTGCCTGTCTTCCTTTGATTTCAGCTCTATCTACCCTCCTTGCTCTTTCTTGAGCTCACCAAGAACTCTCCTGCCTTAGAGTTCTCAAGTCTCCCCAAGCCCTCCACTAAATATTCTTATCTCTTGCTCCTTCCTTTCTTTCAGGTCTCCATTTAAATACTGTCATCTCAGAGAGAGTTTCCTTGACTTCTAAATACCACCACCTCCCATCGTTATGGCTTCTGCCACTCCCTAGGCCTTACTTACCCTGCTTGATAATATTTTCTAAGACCTCATCACTATTTAAAACTATTAGATAGTGTTGGATTATTATCTGTTGCCATCATTAGATTTTAAGTTGAATAAAGGCAAGGACTTTGTTTTGTTTATGGCTGTATTCTCTTTACCTAGAATAGTGTCTGGAACACAGTAGATGCTCAATAAAATTTGTTGAATGAATACATGATGATTTTGATGACTATTTTAGGTGGAGTCTGTCAAAGTGAATCAGCCTTTCAAGAGAATCATGTAATCCTTTTATAATCACTGGCTACCATAAGCCTTATACTTGAAGAAAACAAAAATGCCCTTTGGAAATTAAGGAATAATGGAAGCTAGATCAATTCTGCATATGGAGAGGCTTGACCCAGACCTATCTTAAAAGAAGCCCTATAAGTCTACCAAAAGATGTCAAGACTTCAAAGTATTTCCAGTAATACTGGGGGAACTTCAGGGTTTGTGGGCCATTCTCTCTGTAAACAATTTGGAAGCACAGTCTTTGCTGGTGCTGTCTATGGAGGCTGCTTAGTTGTAGTCAGTAAGCGGGAGACTCAGCTTGGATAAACTGTGGGGCAATATTGACTTGAGCTTCAGAAGAGAATGCTTTGCTTGGTAGCAATTTGTTAGATAACGGATGGGGAAAAAAACCCCACTCTCCATGCTTATGTAGATGAACACTTGTAGCTCCACCTATGATACTATGAAGATATTTTGGGATTTTTTTCCAGCTCTAAGATTTTTAAGATTTCAGTGATTCTCTAGACAAAAGAGGCCTCTGAAGTTTGATTTACTTCTATTTTTGGTGGTTTGAAATTAGGATATAGAAACATCAATTTCTAATTAATGTCTGAGTATGTCATGAGTTGGCTATGACAATAGTTAGTAAATGCCAGTGCTTGAAGAACAGGATGGGTGATGCCAGTGTTGGAAAGTTTTTAATATTAGAGTTGAGAACCACTTCTTTGTCCACAGGACCTAGACTTTGTAAAGTCACTTGAAGTGCCATCCATCCCACCTGACCCAGAGTTGAGCACAACTTCAGCAGTGTCATTTCCTTGCATACGTAGAGAATTTGTTTTCTTATACAAGTACTTCCCAAACTTAGAACAGCGCTAAGCACTATGGTATTGTCTTCACTTATTCATAATCATCTTCTTTTGCTAAAAAACAATTAGAATATAAAGCATTTCCCAGAGGCCTCCAGGAGTTGCCTTAAATGAACAATACATGGAAAGCCCAGGCCACTAACACTGGCTTGTGTCCAACTTCCTTTCTGCACATCCTCTCATTGAAGGATTGAAGTGATTTCCTCAGGCTTTTCAACAGGTATGATGCACAGATGACCTTGGGTGCTTGCTTTACTTCCAGAGCACAGGGAAGAAAAAATTCTATAAAGCAACAGGTCCTTTTATAAAACTGGTCTTTAAGAAAAAAACAGCCGTAAAATAATGTTCACATCGGGATTTTATGGTTTTTAGGCAAGACGATTTCCAAGTGGCAATGCAAAGCTGGCATACAAAGAATTCCAAGTTCCACAACCTTCTATCTCTAAGGGAGGAGAATAAGAACTCCTGCTTCACATAATGGCCTTGAGTTCCTGGGAGGTCTGCAATCTCCACCGTTCATTCTATGGCTGTCACTAAGGCAGACAAATAGGATAGCACATTTTATAGTAATTTCCTACAAAGACTGAAACCAACAGTCTTTTATATCTAATTCTAAAGATAACAAGAAATAGATGAGTCAGATCTTCCCTATTTTCTAATCTGTCAAGGTTTTCTGGACTTTGAATCGTATCATTTGTGTCTCAGATGTTCAGGAAGGAGTGTTACCTCCTTAACTGTTGTCTGGACAGCCCCAGATGTACCTGGAAAAGTCTATGTCATTGATTAAATAATGTCCAAACAAGTAAACAAAGAACCAACCCACCTCAAGGTAGCTGAGGATGCAGTATTTCTGGGCTCCGTTTAGCCCGCAGGTAGAAGAAGCCATGAGCTGTGTGCTGCGGCCCACCAGGAGGTTGCCGGTGGTAGGATGACAGGCGCCCCTGTTGCATTCATCCTCAGCTTTTGTATAACTGACCAACCCTTGAACACAACAGAAATAGCTACGTAGAAGGCAGTCTAAGGGTAGCAGAAAGCTTAAAGAAGTAACTGGTTAAGTCAGAAAGTTAACGGCCCATTTATTGTTAACACCAGTTCTGTTGATCGTTATGACCCTGGTCGTGAATGCTACTGGTGCCCTCAGGCTGATAGCAATCTTTCAGCCTGGGAGGTTATACCATCTGCATTCATGTCCCCATCTGGGCCAGCCTGTAGCCAATGCCTGAGGAATATACAGTTTGAAGGCTGGCTCGATTGTCTCAGGCTGGGATCAACTCCACAGTGCAATTTATGATCAGAACCTCTCCTGGGAGGAGGCTGAAGACTGACTCCAGATGGGACCATATTCCATCTTCACTTCTCTACTCTTGCTCCTCAGAGTACTCCTTCCATAAATCATGTGCATACAAATCCCTGTCTCAGGCTCTGCTTCTAGGAAACCTGATCTGAGGCAGCTTCTCTGTGCTGGCACAAAGACTAATGCACATCTATGAAGAAGGAGAATTCTACTCTTCTACTGGTTGTTCCAACCTGTACAAAATCAGCTGGAGAATTTAAGAAATCCTTGAGGAATAATTTTCTCCTAAAACATGTAAATTCAATTGACTCCTTTATAACCTGGATTGTTGGACTCATATGCACCATGGAACAAATCATGACCCTTTGGGATAAAGTGAGAGACTGAGTTCCCGTCTGTGTAGCACACTTATCCCTTGACACCTGCTCTCCAACAGATCTGTCCTAAAGGGCTTTGGTCACAAGAGAGATAACATAATTGCAAGGGAAACCTTATCTCAATTATCAACTCAATTCTCTACTTTTCATGTGTGGCCTCTGAGATAATATTCTTAATCTCAGTTTAAAAAATGTTTTTAAAGTTCTGTTTGTTTTAAAATGTTAAATTCTGAGTTAAGATAACTGTCAAACCTCTATATGTGAATGTAGGGTGGGTAGGGTAATCTAAATTATTTCTTGCCTGCAGGGTTTGCCTACAGGGTTTGCTCTTTTATGTTAAAGTTATATTTTATAATCCATAACATATTAATAGATTCGTTTACTGTTGGGAAGATTGAGTAAAACAAAGTAGAATCTCACTAGGGCTCAGGTCTAAGATTAATACACATATAAAGTTAATGTGAGTCCACTATAATATTTTATTGATAGCTATTTATAGAAATAGTTATATTTCTTCTTTTAAGGTATATTCGAACAGGACAGTATTGTAACTTTTTAAATTTGGCTTAAAGGTTAGACTTCTGTTTGATTCTCAAGGCCAAAATCTAGGCACTAGTTTTTTCTTGATTGCATTTCAAATTATAGACATGATAATTTTGCAGAAATAAAGCAGATTGAAAGACACAGGACCTAGAATAGCTAAAATAATTTTGAAAGTCACTGCTTGATATTACTGTGGCTACAGTAAACAAGAGAATGTAATATTGATAGAGAGATATACCAATGGAACAGAATAAAGGATCCAGAAATAGATACACACAAATATGCTCAACTAAATTTTGAGGTGCAAAGGCAATTTAGTGGAGGAAGGATAGCCTTTTCAGCAAATAGTGATAGAGCAATTGGACATCCATAGGCAAAATAATGAGCTGTACCCCAAACCTCACACAAACATTAACAAAAAATGGATAATGGCTTTAAATGTAAAATATAAAACTATAAATCTCCTATAACACATAAGAGAGAATCTTTGAGACTTAGGGCTAGGCAAAAAATTTTTAGAATTGACAACTAGAGTGTGATCCATAAAGAGAAAAATTGGTAAATTTGATCTCATCAAAATTTTAAAAAATTAAAAACTTTGTAAAAAGGCAAGCTACAGACTGGGAAAATGAATTGCAAATCACATATCTGACAAAGCACTTGATCTAAAATACATAAAGTGCTCTTAAAAGTCAACATTAAAAAACCAATCCAATGAGAAATTGGCAAGTGGCATGAATACACATTTCACTGAGAAGATATACAGATGGCAAATAAGCACCTGAAAAGATGTTCAACATCATTAACCATTAGGAAAATGCAAATCAAAACCACAATAAGATAGCACTACATACTTATCAGAATGACTAAAATTTAAAAAATAGCAGTAACACTAGTTGCTGGAGAGGATGTGGAGAAACAATTACTTGTGGGAATGTAAAATGGTACAGCTTCTCTGGGGGAAAAGTATGGTAGTTTCTTATAAAACTAAGCATGTGCTTGTCATATAATCCAGTAACTGACAGACTACTTACTGACTTCTAATGGAATGTCATGTCCACATTACAAATCTTATGTCAGGTCAATGGTATATGCGGGTATTCAATGATCTTTAATTCACCTCTACTTTTGTCTGTTTGTCAGGAAAACTGCCTATGTCAGTGGAGGCAGAATTTGCACATTGGCTGCATTCACAATTGAGCCTGAGTGTGCTGTGAGGCAGCGAATGGAAAGTGGGAATGTAAAATGGTACAGCTACTCTGGGAGAAAAGTATGGTAGTTTCTTATAAAACTAAGCATGTGCTTATCATATAATCCAGCAATTGCACTCTTAAATATTTATTCTGGAGAAATTAAATTTACCTTCAAACAAAAATCTGTATATAAATGTTCATAGTATCTTTATTTATAATAGCCAAAAACTGGAAACAACACAGATCTTTCAGAGTAAGTGGTTAAACAAAGTGTAGTGAATCCACACCGTGGAATAGTACTTAGCAAAAAAAAAAGGAATGAATCGTTGAAACATGAAACAATGTGGATGAATCTCATAGGGATTATACTGAGTGAAAAAGGCCAACCTCAAAGGTTATAAACTGCGTAATTCCATTTCTTGAATGACAAAATTATAGAGATGGAGAACAGATTGTAGGGGTTAGGTAGGCAGGGAGAGAAGTAGGTGGGGATAGATACAAAGGGGTAGTACTAAGGATCCTCAAGGTGATAGAACTGTTCTGTATGTTAATTGTGGTGATGGTCATGTGAATAAAATTGCATAGAATTAACACACACACACACACACACAGATAAGTGCATGTAAAACTAGTGACATCTGAATAAAGTCGATCGACTATATTAATGTCAATTTTCTGGTTGTGATATTGTACTATAGTTATGGAAGGTGTTACCACTGGGGGAAAATTGGGTGAAAGGTATATGGAATATCTCTGTATGGTTTCTAACAACTGCATGAGAACCTGTAATTATTTCAAAAAAAAGAAAAAGAAAAGAAAAGAAAAACAAAACACAAATCCTCTCTCCCTTCAAATCACATCAGCTTCTGGATGGTCAATCAAGTAAACCCCATACTCTAAAATAATACAAACTTGACCTGTTCCAACTGCTCTTACACTCTTTTCTCTTGAGACATGAAAATTTATGCCAAGACCCGATTTCAACAGAAAGGTGTGAAAGGATCGGCCTAAAATGAAAAATAATTACTGCACTATGAACTAAGCTTGGTTTCTCCTCAGTTTTCTAAATTGTAAAAATATGAAGAATTTTTTATAAACTCGTTTTACATCTAATGTATTTCTTTCCTTCAACTTGTCCTCCAAAATGTAGGCTTTTGAAAAATACTGTTTTTTTCTCTTATGTATTCCTTTCCCAAATAAGCTATTCTTTTTTTACAGCTTTACTGAAATATAATAGATAATTAGTTGCTAATATTTACATTGTACAATTCAATGAATTTTTCTCTCAATTACAGTTGGCATACAGTAATACATTAATTTCATTTGTACAGCATAGTGATTAGAGATCTATATAATTCACAAAGTGGTCAACCCACTAAATCTAGTGCCCCTCTTCCCCCTTACATATTTATTACAACGTTGTTGACTATTTTCCTTATGCTGCACTTTATATCTCCATGACTATTTTGTAATTATCCATTTGTCCTTTTTCACCATCTCCCCAACCTCCCTCCTCTCTAGTAGCCCTCAAAATATTCTCTGTATCTATGGGTTTGTTTCTGTTTTTGTTGCTGCTGTTGTTTATTTCGTTCTTTAGATTCCACATATATGTGAAATAATGTGATATTTGTCTTTATCTGACTTACTTCATTCAGCATAGTACCCTCTAGATCCGTCAAGGCAATATCTTTTCCCATCCTCCTCCTTTTAGTCTGTGTGCATCTTTTAATCTGAAGTGAGTCTCTTTAGGCAGCATATGTAGGGGTTTTGTTTTCATATCCATTCAGTCACTCTATCTTTTGGTTGGAGCACTTAATTCTTTTCCATTTGATAGGAATGTAGTTATTACCATTCCTTATTCATGTTTTTGATATGTGTTTTTGTATGTTTTTCTCCTTAAAGAAGTCCCTCCAACATTTCTTGTAATCAGTATTGGTGATGATGAATTTCTTAGCTTTTTTTTTTTGTCTGGGAAAATATTTATTTGTCCTTCAACTTTAAATGATAGCTTTGCTGGATAAAGAATTCTTGGTTGTAGATCCTGGGTTTTCATCACTTTGAATATTTTGTGCCAAGCTCTTCTGTCCTGCATAGTTTCCTTTGAGAAATTGGTTGTCAGTCTTATGGGTGTTCCCTTGTAGGTAACTAATTGCTTTTCTCTTGCTGCTTTTAAGATTCTCTCTTTGTAGTTAAACTTTGACATTTTAATTATGATGTGTCTTGGTGTGGGCCTCTTTGGGTTCATCTTTTTTAGGACTCTCTGAGCTTTCTGGGGTTGTATGTCTATTCCTTCACCAGGTGAGAAAAGTTTTCTATCATTATTTCTTCAAATAGATCTTTGGCTTCTTGTTTTCCTTCAGCTACCCCTATGATATGGATATTTTTACATTTAATTGTGTCCTATAGGCTCCTTAAATTATTATTATAGTCTTGGCTTCTTTTTCTTGCTGTTCTGTTTGGGTGTCCTTGGCTTCCCTATCCTTTATATTGGTGGTTCGATATTTTTCTTATCTACTCTGTTGATCCCTTCTAATATACTCTTCATCTCAGATAATACGTTCTTCATTTCTGAATGGTTCCCTTTTATAATTTCCATTTCCATTTTTATGTTTTTATCTCTTTGTTAAAGTTCTCACTGAGTTCATCTACACTTCCCCTAAGTTCATTGAGCATCTCTATAACCAGTATTTTGAACTCAGCTTCTGTTAGATTGCTTGACTCCATTATTCCGGGATCTCTGTTTTGTTCTCTCATATGGTTTCTTCTTCTTTATCTTCCCATTCGGCTGCCTTTCTGTGTCTGTTTCTATGTAGTAAGCAAAGCTCCTAAGTCTCCCAGTCTTATTAGTGTGGCTTCTTATAGTAGGTGTCCATTGGCACCTTATAGTAGGAGTTCTGAGAGGGGTTCAGCTACAGGCCAAGATTAGCCCCAGCCTGGTCCCCTCTGGGGCCACCAGTTAAGATTCACTAAGCGATCCACAGATGCTGTGCTTATAGTTGCCTCAAGAGGCCATGCCAGAAACCGAGGTCAGCTGACACCAATGTGAGTCTTGGAGCTGCTTGGCAAGAAGCATTGGACTGGCAGAGAACACACCTGGATGTGGCTTGGGTGGGGCTGTGAGTTGGGGGAGGCGGAGTCTCAGAGAATCCTCTGAGCGAAGCGACCTCTGTTACTCAGTTTGAAGAAGTCTCAGCTATGGCGGTGCTGCTTCCCCACACTGGGAGTGTGGGGAAGCAGCACCAGCTGGATACCACCAGCACTTCTGCCTGGGAGAGGGACTCGCCTCTGGCTCTCACTCCAACAACTTAGTATCCCTCTGTAAGTCCTTGGTTCCCCCAAGCAGCCAACGCAGGGCTGGTGCTCAGACCCAGTGAGTCTGTCACCGCAAAATTCTGGTCTTGGACATGGTCCCTTTAAGAGGAATGTCTGGAGCTGTTGGCAGCAGCTTCAGTAGACTCTGTTCCACTCAGCCACTGGGAACTGGGCAGCCTTGTGTCCTTGCTCCGTCCCACCTCCTACCATTGCAAGATGATTTCTTATTTCTCTCCCTAGTCATAGGGCTTCTGTTCACCTAGACCCCAGGTGACTCTGCTTGCTGTTTGCTCCATGTTTCTGTCACTACTTTGATTTGGTCACAAGAGGAGGTGAACAAAACTTCTATCATTTATGCCATTTTGCCCCTATCCCTTCAAGTATTCTTTCCCTCTGGTTTTTTTATGATTATTTTCAGGCAGTAATCATACATAGATCACAGTTCTACAGCTAAGAATATGATACATAATGTCTCCTGTCCCACGGATTACAAATGTCAGTTTGAACGGGGAATTTTCTATCTTCAACCTCATTGCAAAGATTCTTATTCTAAGACAAAGGCACATTTCCTTCCTTTTCTTTGAAATAGATATGTGAAGAAATTTAGCTCCATCATAAATTTTTTATTTCATTGTATAATAAATGATCCTAGATTGGTTAAAATGAATTTTTCCTTTTATTCACCGAATAGCCCAAATACAGATTCCTTTTATTTTCTAGACAAATAACTAATCAGAAGTTTGGATTCCAACTGACAGAGGCTTTTTGAAACGAGGTCAGGTATAAAATCTCTGCTAATTTTACATGTGGATTAACTAGACTTCCCTTCCAGGGATTTATTTTTTAGACAAGTTCCATCCTGACTTATTTTATTGGAATTGTTGCCTTAGAGATTTAACCTGTTTTTATAAACTGACTTGGCCAAACTTGTTTTGATCAGGTGTGTACTTTTCAGAAATAAAATTATTCTGGGACTTAGGGAAAGTGAACTATTATTATTTACGTAATATTCTAAATAAATTTCAGGTCTAAAATATTTGGCAAAAAGTGGCTAGAAATGTAAGTAGTTAAAGCCTCATGCCTGAAAATAAACACACTCAGCAATTTCCTTCCTGGGTTAATAATTCAGTTGCCAGATCATTATATTAGCAATAGGTTGGAACTGATTCAGAGAATAAAGGTGTTTATGTCTTTAAAAAATCAACATATTTCTTAAAAGTGACATACAGTTTGAAAATAGGATCTTATTAATAATGACTATAAGAGATCTGGTCATTTAAAGAAAATGCACAGCAAATTTTCTGTAAAGTGAAGGATTGCTTTGTAGAAATAACCATTATTATATAATCTCTCAGTAATTTTGTATAGTTATAATTTTCTGAAACACATGAGATGTTTTTATATACTTTAAAGTGTACTTCAAATTTTTAGGGGCTGTAAATACACCCATGCATTTATGTACTCACACACATTTATTATGAGTAAGAAAATGTATAAAGAATGTACATTAGATAAAGTTCGCACTTTGCATCCAGTTCCCAAAACCTGGGGCTGACGCGCATTTTATGATTCTTTCCCCTTATTTTCCTTAGTCAGAATGCAAGACAAAGTATTTAAATATGTTCCAGTATTTATATAAATGCCTATGGTCAAACTACAAACCAGTAAATGCCCAAGTTGATGACGTAGAGTTAAACTGGTAGGTAATTCAACCATAGGCAACTCCAGAGATTTGAGCTAGATCAGAGTACCTTAGGTTTAGAAGTCCAGGATCTTTTCTGCCCAAGCTAATTTAGTTTTGAAGATCTTTCTTCCAGAGAGAGGGGACTCCTGATTGAGAAGGACTTTCTGAGCAACTGTGGGGTGGTTTAGAACTTTGGCAAGGTATAAATTATCCTCTATAGAGGCTGGGGAGTAGGTACAGCAAAATCAGTGGTTGCTTCTGATTTTGAATGTTGGTTTAGTCCCAAAGAGAACGTCCAAGGCAGATGTAGATTAAACAACTCTTCTCTGACTATCTGAGGCCAAATCTAGATTGTCCTGGGGAGTGCAGCATAATGAGTCTTCACTCCCACTGGCTTGTGACTCACCTCTCTGAGGCAGAGAATTTTCAACAGAGAGCATTTCCCATCTAGAGCTGTTCTTTCCTTCATTACCAGCTAATCTAACTAAGAAACTGCCTCAGGCTTTAAAAATTGCAAAATTAAAAGATGAGATTCTTAAAGTTTGCTGTTGCAAAGAAATTCAGTATGAATCTTTGAGGAGAAGATTCTAAGCAATTTAGTTAGTACTTAGTAACCAAAAGCAGGTCTGTTATAATCAGGATCAAAGAGAGTAATTGTTGGAAACATCTTCTCTATGACTAATGTAAATTATTCTCAGCTTGTTAAACACAGCAGAGGCATGGAGAATTTGGCCTTGTAGCTCAGAGCTGCTGCTTAGTTAGAAGAGGGAATTTTGCCTGTAAATCCTTCATGAAACTTCATCTCTGGGACAAGCACGACATTCAAAGCAGAGCTATTTTTAAAATGCATTATATTTGTAAATTAAGAATCTAACAGTACTTTACTTTTTTAAGTATCTTATTCTACTTATCTGCTGATGATAATATTCCATTAAAGAATGATAGAAACAACTATGCATGGATACTGAACATATTCGAGTGAATTTTTTAGTTGCTTGACACAAACAACAGAAGAGCCATGCAAATATAAAATAGCATAGGAAAAAGAGGTGAATATGTTTTAAAACTATTTCTACTAAATATTTTAAAACAATTCAATACAAAGCAGAAAATGAATTTCAACATACTCACCAAGGTGCAGAAAAAAGGTCAGTTGAAATTGCATTCTTTTGTCAGAAAATGATTAAATAGAATTCTGCTAGGTTAAAAAAAAAGAGATTAAAATTAGACACTGAAAGATAATAATCGACCTGAATTTTTAATGATTTGAAATTTTGTCTGATGGTTCTTACCCTTTAGGGACACAAAATACTGATAGAGCCCAATTCCTTTAAAAATAAGAATGTATACAATTTTTACAAATATTTGTTGTCTATTTTGAGACTACAGAATATGATCATTTGTAGGAAATAATAAGAAACAAATGTAATTTTCTTTGCATATTTTAATTTCAACCTATTTTTGCCCATCTTGTTATTTAGAAAAAATACTTAAATTATACAATTAGTGTAAACTCATTATTGAAAAAATAGAAAAATCAAATGGACAAAATAAAGGAATTATTATTCATAGTACCACCACCTAGAGAAAAGTGGTTCTTCCATACTTTTTTCATTGCATGTAAATATTTTCCAAAAATGATACATTATATACTTCTTCCAATCAATATATCCCAGACATCTTTCTGTACCAACAAATACATTTTTACAGGAGTGATTTTCAATCTAGTGAGGGACATCAGGATCAACTGGGGGCTTCCACAAACAAAACATGTGTCCTTGTTTTAGATTTCACTATGTCCCTCTAGATAGAGGGCCCCCCAAATCACTGTTGTGGGAGCCCTGACATACATGGGAGTATACATGCATCTCCGTGGACTGGGAGGAGAAAAAGTAAAAGGCTCTTCTGCATCAGTGTTTAAAATTACTGGATAATATTCCTATGAATGCAGGAACCAGAATTTATTTAACAAATGTCCTGATGATGTGTACTTTATTTCTAATATTCTGTTATAAATATTTTTGCTAAATCTTTGTTCATATCTTTAATTGACACCTTTAATATGCCTTTTAATTATTCCCCAGGATATATCAAATGGAGTGGAAATAATGAATTAAAGAGCATGTGTGTGTAAAGCTTTTGATGTTACCATCAAACCGTCATTCAGACAGTTTGTCCCTATTTATACTCACCAAGAGCCTATGACCTGAGCCATTACTAACAGTGAGCATTATGGATTTTTAAAGCTTTGTCAATTTAAAAAGCAAAGAAATCATACCTCATCATTTTAATGTATTTATTTGAGTAGTGTAAAAAATATTTGTCACATATTTGCCAGTGAGAATTATTTTTGACACTCTGGCCTTCAAGGCTTTTTCTAAAGAATTCTTTGTTTATCCTGCTAATCCCACATCCTTATCCCTCTAATCTCACTTTCCTGCACTCACACACGAGAACATCACTTCCTGTTCCTGCTTGCTGAACTCTCTTCTCATGCCAGTTCCTTTGCCTTGCATGCCACTCTCCAAAACTCAGATGCCAGCTTCCTTATAAAATCTTTTAAAGAGTGTTTTGAAAGGCTTCATTTTAGGCAAATTTCCCAGTCTGTGATCTAAGCTACTTACACAGCTTGGGGGTTATTTGGACGTCAAATATCATAAGAAAATTACTGAGAAGCATCCCCTCCTGAAGCATTTCTAACTGAAAATGATCTGCCTCTGTTATAAAAGTCTGCAGTTTTGGACTAATAGCCTCATAGAAAACCTTGCAAAGACCTATAGGAGAATCCAGAATGGAGCCTTAGGAAGGTCCATCCTGTGTGGGCCACCTGACCCTGAGCACTTTTTCTAGGTGACAATCTTGTTGCCCTTTCCTTGGTCAAAGCATGTGGTTTCGATCAATTATCCAGCTACACTTTTTTGATGACATGAAATCCCCAGTTCTGATGTTGTCCTGGATTCAGAACTCCTGCCTAGAGGCTTCATTCCTTTCTTTTTAAAGTTGGATAATATTTTATGATTTATACCTGGAGAGACTTTTAAACTATCAATGCTCAGGCCTAACCCAGACCAATTCGATCAGAATCTTTAGGGGTGGGACCCATGTGTCAATGTCTTTAAGATGCTCCTCAGAAAAAGGAACCCTTATACTCTGCTGGTGGGACTGCAAATTGGTACAGCTCACCAATTTTACTATGGAAAACAGTATGGAGTTTCCTCAAAAAACTAAGAATTGATCTACCAATTGCTGTGATCCAGCAATCCTTCTACTGGGTATTTACCCCAAAGACTTGAAAACCCATTTCCAAAAAGATATTTGCACACCGATGTTCATAGCAACATTATTTATAGTGGCCAAGACATGGAAGCAACCGAAACGTCCTACAATAGATGATTGGATAAAGAAGCTATGGTACATATATACCATGAAATATTACTCAGCCATAAGAAGAGATGAAATACTGCTATTTGTGACAACATGGATGAACCTCAGATAATCATGCTAAGCTAAATAAGCCAGACAGAAAAAGTTGAAAACCACATGATATCACTTATATGTGGGCTATAAACCTAAAAGCAACAAATAAACAGGACAAACGAACAGAGACTCATGGACGTGGACTATAGGTTAGTGGTTACTAGAGGACTATAGACTAGTGGTTACTAGTGGGGTGGTGGAGGAAGGGGAGGTGGACGGGGTAAAGAGGGTCAAATATACGGTTTGGGGGGAAGTGGGTTAAGGGGGTCAAATATATGGTAACTAAAGGAAACTGGACTTTGGGTGGTAAACACACAACAGAATACACAGATGTCAAATGATAATGTACACCTGAAAATTATATAATTGTATTAACCAATGTTATCCCAATAAACTTAATTTTAAAAAAATAATAAATAAATTAATTAAAAAAAGATGTTCCCCACAGGATTCTAATATGCAATCCAGGTTGAGAAATACCAATGGCTCCTGAACACCTAAAACTCATTAATTTGCCCCACATACCTGCTATCCTCATGGGTTCAATTCTAAGAGAAAGGCATGTGGTTCCCAAACTTTACTGCACATTAGAATCACCTGGGGAGCTTTAAGAATCCTGCCACCCAAGTAACATTTCTTACCAATTAAATCAGAATATCGGGAGATGGAGTCCGGGCATCAGTATGGTTTAAAAATTCCAGTTGGTTCCAAGATATAGCAAGGTTTGGGACCTACTGGCATTACCATAGACTGACGTTATTAGGTCAGAAATTCAAGAGTCATTCTGGATTCCTCCTCCTCTCACCCTTCAAATCTAAATTTTATCTTATCTCCATAAACAGTGGTCCTCAAAGTGTGGTTCATGAATTTAGTTGGGTGACCGATTCATGCTGGTTTGTCTGGGACTTTTCTGGTTTTAGCCTTGAAAGTCCCCGGGTCCTGGGAATCTCCCTGAATACTGGGCAAACCCAGATGTTGGTCACCCTACTGGATAAACAGCATCAGTGTCACCTGGAAACTTGTTAGAAATGCCAATTATCAAGCCCTAGCCCAGGACCTACTAATTCAGAAACTCTAGGGATGGGGCCTAGCACTCTGTGCTTTTACAAGCCCTCCAGGTGAATCTGCTATATGCTCAAGTTTAATAAATCACTGTCCTAAGTAGCTCAGAAGTCCATACTATGAAAATCAGAGCTGCTGCTGCTTCTGGGACAGTAGCTAACACTTCATGAGAATCTACTCAGTGGCAGGAGCTTTCTTAGCTGACTGTGTGGCTTGGCTGCTCCCCCAGTTAGACATTGCAGGGCAAGTGGATAGATCTGCTCCTGTCTGAGTATGCATGTTCTTCTTAGAGCTTGCTCAGAAATGGGCTTCTTTTCTAGCCCCCCAATATTCAAAAGTAATTTCCTCATCAGAATAGAAGGTTTTATATTGTTCATAAGCTTCTAGGGAGAAAACAAAAAAGGAGAGTTTTCTTTCTTTCATAGATGAGGTCTCTCCTATGAAACTGCTCATGTCTCTGAGGTGGGGGTATTCTTATCTCCACAGCACTTACTACCTCTTTTAAGGCATAAAGTATATTCTATTTTTCATCCTTTTATTTTTTGGTGACAGCTTTACTGAGACAATCATATATATATAAAGTCACCTTTAATGTGTCTTTTAATATATTCAGAAAGCTGTGCAACCATCACCATTGTCTAACTCTAGAACATTTTATCACTCAAGCAAAAAATTCCATATCCTTTGGCAGTTAGCCCCCATCTGCCTCTTCCTGCAGCCCCTGGCAACTACCAATCTACTTTCTCTCTTGATGGATTTGCCTATTCTGGAAACTTCATATAAATAAAAATTATACAACATGTAGTCCTTTGTGACTGGCTTCTTTAGCACATTTTCAAGGTTCATCCTTGTTGTAGTATGTATCAGACCTTCATTCCTTTTTATTGCTGAATAATATTCCATCATATGGATATACCACATACAGTTTATCCATTCATCAGTTTGTAGGCATTTGGTTTTATCTACTTTTTGGCTATTAGGAATAATGCTGCTATGAATATTTATCTACAAGTTTTTGTATGGCTATATATTTTCATTTCTCTTGGATAAATATATAGAAGTAGAAACATTCTGCTTTAAAAGAATTTTATGACCTTGTCTAAAACTTCCTAATAGATTATAAGCACTTAAAGGCAAACATTCATCTTTTTGTCCCTAGAAGTACTTAGAAAGGTATCAAAAACATTTGTCGACTTGAATTCATTGTAGTTTGCATTTCTTGTGTTAAAATATACCAGTGTCTAACCTTAACACTAATTGCATGCATAGCATTCTAGCTTGGTTTTTATTTACTGGCTGTTACACTAACCTCACCTCACCTATCTTCACTTGGAGTCCTAGGCTGTGCCCTGGAGGTCCCCTTCACTGTAGGGCCTGATTTAGCCTTGGTTTTAAAGTCCCTGTATCAATTGCCAATCTTGGGTGTTCTCTGGTGCTAACTTTTTTCCTGCCTCTTGTCCCACAACCTTATTCTGTGATTTCTGTTTCCCAACTTTCTCATATATATATATATTACTTCCCAGAGCCCCAGTGTGAAACTGGGGCTGTCTAGAAATTTGAAAATTTAAATATTGTAATAGGAAACACTTGGGAGGTAAAGAAGACTATAGATTAATCACTTACCAATAGTCCTTTTTTTTTTTTTTTTTTTAATATCATAGCTCAGTGAAGGATTTATAGTTTTTCGGTCAGAAGCACCAGCCTATGGCCCGAAGCACTCACAGAATGGGATTTTTTAGGGCCCAGTGGGAAGATGGGTGAAAAGGGATGGAGTCCTTGGCTTCTTTCCTCCACTCTAGTAATGAAAGTGGCCCCAAAGGAATACCAACATTGGGCTTTAAAATTCTTTAATCTAGCTATGTCTGAAATTCCCAAGGCATAGTGAATGAAGAGATGAGTTAATTCTGGTTAATTCAGGCTGCTATTCTCTCTGAAATGACCCAATAAAATGGTAAAGGGACTTAAATCATCCCTAATTTTCTTACTCCTCTATGTCATAATGCAAGCGAACTCTTGACTTCCTGTTACAAATTAATTCCTTACTCCTCCCCTCAATTCTACCTCCTGAAATATAATTTCCTTCTTTCTCAGTGAAGATGAATTACAGCTGATCCCTATCATCATGCTGCAAATGCTTAGGCCCATATTGGCTTTTCTGATTCTCAGAAAAAGTGCTGTGCAGTTATTCTCAAGGGGTTGGTTTGCTCCATAGAGTATATTTGGCAATGTCTGCAGATATTTCTGGCTGTCACAATAGAGATGGGGGAACGGTACTGACAACTTAGTGAGTAGAGGCCAGGAATACCGCTAAATAAATATCCTATAATGCACAGGACAGCTCCCAGCCCCTAACTAAGAATTATCCAGCCCAAAATGTCACTAGTGCTGAGTGTGAGAAACCCTGCAGATGGCTTCAGTACCCTTAGCCAGGGCCTTGTCACCCCACCCTTTTTCATAAGTTGCTCAGCTCTAGCCTTACTCTCTTGTTTTCTTTCACGATTCAGGTGATCTACACCCCAAACTAGATGAGTGTTATAGTAAGTCTGGCAACTTTTAGAAGTTCTGTCATCTAAAATCAACTACCTAGGCATTATAAAACCAACAGTTGCGCATACAGCACAATTTCAGGCATTGTGATGATCTCATCTATCCTGCCTCAAGCTGTCCATTTAATTGGTGCCCCTTTTCTGGTTGGTTTACCAGAGATGACATTTGCAAGGCCTCGCAGGAGCTATGTGAAAATTATTTCTTGCTAAATTCATTGGTGAGTTTAAGTGATATATGCAAAAATAATTGGAATGAATAAATATAATATCCCATTCTTTGAATGAAAAGCATATACATTTATTTATAAAGGGCCTGGGTACATTTTGGTCATTGTTTAATGAATATTGCTAGATGAAGCTGGTCTTAAAATATATTAAGTGTTGCAATAAATAGATCTTAAAATGCATGATGTGTTGCAGCGAACAGTAAAATATACAAAACTGATGATAACTAACTTTCTGGCATTGCTAATTGACTTTAATTTACTAACTGTTATCTAATATTACCTCATTGGCCCTCATTTGAAGGCTGTGCTCAGGCCAACACGTTATCAGAGAGTTTGCTCTTTTTTGTCAAAATAATTTGAATGAAACAGATGAAGACATGAAGAAGGGGCATATAATGTTAAACTGCCTAGCTCCTAGACTCATGGGTGCAAAAGCTTTTGATAAACAGACTCTCCGCAGAAAAGGTGTGCATTCTACTCCTGTTTTGGCTGCTGTTCCTGTCTTCTGCAAGTTGAACAGAAATATCTAACACAGGGGACAATTATAATAAATATATTTATATTAGTTCTTAACTCTTTTTCTGGCACACTTCAAATGAGTTATTTTATACATCTGAAAATGTCAATTTTCATAGAAATCTTATGTTTAACTCTCCCTTATTTGGGTAACACATTTTTTTCCATATTATACCAGGAATCATTAAACATTTCAGCTGTGTTGCCTAAATTGCCTCACAGTGAAGAACGCAGAACTCGAAGCTATAAAAGTTACTTTTCTTTGAATTAGAACAGACATCATGCTTTCTTAAAACTTAGTATTTACACACACCTAGAATATCAACAGAAATATTTTGACGATATGGATAGCTCTATAGAATTTGCACTTTTTCTAAATTGTCGCAAGTTGTATCACCACGATAAAATAAGCATTTTCCAAGTACATAATTTAAAATTGTGCAGTTCGGCACTACCTCACTTGAAGCTTCCCTCAAGGAACAGAAAAGGTCAAATCATTGGCTACATCCCACTATGTGCTCAGCTTTCACTTTTCCCATTGGATACTGTATTATGTATACATGTTTGTGGGTAATGTTATCTGATTATTGATCATTCTGTAAAAGTAATAATTATGCTCTATGCTCTGATATATTATATTCTATGCTGGTTCCCCATGTATTAACAAATTCTGAGCTTGCTGATACTTTCACTTAATCCAAAATATGCCAACTTGCCAGTGAGATGGAAGGTGAAACTTACCGGGATTTGAGAGGCTGTTTAGAGGTGCAGGCAGCAGACAGGGCATGTAAAGGCACACCTGAAAGCGAGAGTCAATTTAAGTAGGAAATGTTTTCCCCGAGGCACCTAAGGGTAGGAGAAAAAAATGAGAAGTATTCCAAAACCTGCCAAAAAGGTGATTTGTAAAGTTACTTGCCCTAGGTTTTGATTTACGCTCTTTCTCTCTCTCTCTCTCTCTCTCTCTCTCTCTCT
>NW_006494608.1:6191300-6203034 GCF_000325575.1 Pteropus alecto | reverse complement strand
GAGAGCTCGATTTTACAGCAAACGTTCATTTATGTGCCATACTTCTGAAAGCAATGACTACAAGGAGCTGACATCAGGGCTACAGCAACAAGCTGCAACATTCCTACCAAATTTATGATTAAGTTCTTAGGTTACTTGTAGCTGCTCCAACAGTGTGAAATTAAGGAGGAAGACACACAAAAAAATCAAAGCTTACACTGTGCTCACAAAAGCAATGGAGACACAATGCCCTCTCAAGGAACGAATTGTTTATTTGAGGGAGATGCTCTAAGTTCACTTGGATAAAAAATATGGGCATATTCAAATACATTTTACTTAACTATTTGCAATAATAATACTTTATAAAGTAAACTCTCAATCTGGAAAAGAGTAGTTGATAAACTCAGACTTTTCATGATTCACTAACTTGAAGAAACTTTTGCTTGAGCATCTAGCTTTCCCTTCAGAAACCAAGATTCTGGTGTCATGCAGAAAGGAATCTGTGTCTGATGAAACTTATAGAGAAAGAGTGAGACAGCCCATGGAATATTTTGGCTCCTAGAACTTGAGTAGCAAACTTACCCTCTACATATTCAACATTAAGATAAAATTAACTTGTTTTACTGATTTATATTGGCATCTGTCAAGAAGAAGACAAGGCTCATTCTGAACAAAAATAAAGAAATTAAAAATTCAGGAGGCTAGATCACGGCTGGGCCATGGACTCTGTGGTCCTTGCCCGTAACCCCAGCCCATAACACGTGCCATCCTCAGGGTGGAAAAAGTCAGTCTTTCAGAATTCACTCAGCCTTGAAAAACTTCCCTCCGTTGTTTCTATAACCCAGATACTTTAGTAGTGCATGCTCTTATATACAAGTTCTGGAAATGATAGTATGAAGTACTTCCTAGATTGGGGTGATAGCCTTTATTGTTCCATCATTTAGTTGGATTTGAATATATATGTAAGTGATAAGAAAATAATGTTGTTTATATTTTCATATACCAAAAAGGTGAAGCAGAAAATATTCTCCTACCTTTCCCTTAAATGTTGGTGTTTCCCCTGGGCCTTGACACCTGAGCGTCTCTTTCCTCTTTCCATGCATTCCTCAGACAAACTCATTCAGTTGGTTGAATGGCTTAAACCATTCTTCTTTCTCTTCCTCTAACCCCACCTACTTCCTGAGTTTTGATTCCATGTTTCCAACTGCCCACTGACATCTCTATCCGGGTGACTCACCAGTACCTCAGACGTACAATGTTCACAGTTTTCAAACCTGTCCATCTTCTTCATTTCCACTCATTTGTTCAAGTCAGGAACCTCAGCTATACTTAATTTTTCTCTCTCCCTTTCATTCTCCTGAGACATAGAATCAAAATATCTGGGCCTGTCTTCCCTAAACCATTGATAGGGTGTGGCAAAGAGGGAAGGGGCCTTAGCTATTCCTTCAACTGCTTTCCTTAAAGTTCCTGCGTTTTTTCTCTCAGCACAGACACGACTGGTGATCAGTGAAGTATCAGTGGCTTCCCTTGGGCCTTGGCTTGCTGGCACTGGGACACCATCATGTCCTTTCAGAGAGAAGTTGCAGAGCTCAGCTTGGGTCTCAGAGCATCACTCAACGAGAAGACATAAAGGCTCAGTGCACGAAGCGCTTCCTTCTTTGTTTTCTTCTGTTAAAAACGGCACCTGATTCTCACTGTTTCTACTCCCCAAGATGTTAGTCAGAAGGTCTTATCTTTCACTGGGTGTTTACTTCTAAGATCCTTTCGAGAACAATGTGGGTATGGGTGAGAGGAGGTTGGGGAGAGAAGGCTAAATATTATTGACTGAACCATTTTATTTTGCTTAGAAAAACCAAATTTAGTATTTTGTATCCAGGTCTTGATGACGAAAACCAAGTTATACTACCTCAATTATTTAAAGCAGAACATTTTAAAACATTACATTTTCAGTTTGACTTTTAACTTTTAGCTTTTCCCAAGATGAAATCATCAAATAATATTATGAAGGAAATCCCTCAGCTTCCAAATGCTGTTTTTGTTTTTGTTTTTTTACTCCATTTATTCTTTCTTCTACAGCCTTACATCAGTATATTAACTGGGACTGCCATCATTCCTAACATAGACTCTAGTTGCCTCCTAAATCTTATCCTTGCTTTTTCCGAGCCATCATCTTCATTGGCACCAGAGAACACAGATTTATACTTGTCATTTCTTTGCTTACAAACCTTTATTGGCTCCCTTTCATCCCCAGGCTCTGAGTTTCTTAGTGCAGCACAACCAAACCTGTTTACCGTCTGGTCGCGACATCTCTTTCCATGCTCCCTCCATGAGAGCTACGCTCTGCTCTTCCTGTCCCTCAACACATCATGCCCTTCTATGACTTAGGCTTTCACACAGGCTATTCCCTCGAATGGAAGATCATGCTCCCTTCTCCATTTTACCTTTAACTTTTGCCTTTTGTAAAGCTTTTCTTGTCTCCTCCAGGCAGACTTGGCTATTCCTCCTTTAGAAATATTATGATAGAGCAACGGACTTTCTATTGCATTGAAATGTTGGTGTCAGCCTCCTCCTAATACTCTGAGCAAGGTGATGGCAAGGACCAAAGAGAAGATTCATCCTTATGGTTCTTCCTCTGAGTCCGGTAACTGGGGTGCTCATGTTTCCTGTGCCTAGAAGTCAATGGGTTGGTTCCAGCCAGTAAACTCCTGTGTACCCTCTGATCTTCATTACAATCAGACTCACACGAAGGGCCTAGCTCTGGGGATTCTAGTACCCACCAGAGGGTAGCATTTCTGACCCACTGAGCAATATCTCTCTTCTCTTCCCATTTTGCAGCACTAGGTTTCAGTCTAGGGTCCCTTTCTTCCCAGTAGAAAGCCTGGCCCAGTGTCTGGAGACTGCCTTTACTGTATCCATCTTGAGCCCTCTCCTTTGACTAGGCACTTCGTCTTCTACTCTGGGGTGGAACTTCTTTTATGTAGCTTCTTCCCATGGCTCTGCCGCAGCAGACAGATCCTCAATATTGAAAGTCTCATGGATTCTCCACTGCTTGGTCTTGACTAAACTCCACAGAGCTGGCCACACCAGATCATGGATGAATCTGGCCTATTTCCTTCCCTTACTCTAGTCTTCGAGTATGGACTGATTCTTTTTAAGAAGCTGCTTTCTTGGCCAGTTTTCATAGCTAAGGTAGCTTGTCATCTACCCAAATGTGATGAATTTGCTTGGGCATGATCTTCTACCCCACAAGGTTTTGACCAAGGATTTAAAATATATCACACTGTATTCTCAAATGCCAAGCTTAGTACAGTGTATATAGTAAGCACTTTCTTTTTGAATCAATTGATATTAAATTGCAGAAACTGCTAACAAAATTATATGGACAAATCTTTATATCAGAAAAATCTAAATCCCTCAATTTATATTCTAAAATTTAAGGGCATGTATTTGAACTGCTTTGGGTCAGCTTTTATCAGGCAGGATAAATTACCAGAGTGGATAGCACAGTCATCAAAGGGAATTTCCAGGGAGTAAAACATTCAAGACGAAAGCATGACAAATTTCTCTAGTGTTTAACAACTTAGAACAGCTAGAATATTCTTCTTCATTCCTTAATAAGGCTCTGTGGTAATTTAAGTCAACAATTTCTTCTTTTATCAATCACCATCTGCTTTTCTTTACAAAATGTAATTTTCCCCTCTATCTCTTACAACTTCTTCGTGTTCTTAAACCTTTACATTGTCTCTTCTCATTTTCTCTAAAGCCAATCTTAATGGCCAAGAATAATGCAGGGATATTTTGTTCTGTTTTATTCATTCATTTTTTCTGGTTTATGCTTTAGTAGTCATTTTCAGGCAACTGGATGTTTATCAGCTATGAAATGTGCTAAACTAGAGGGGCTTGATTTGGAAAAACAAGAGACTCCCCAACCCCAACCCCAACCCAATCTACTTCTAGGGGGACCAGGTGGGACACTTCCTTTTTGCTTCTCAATGTTCTGTTCAAGTCCCAACTGACTCAGGATCATCCTAAGTGTCTTATACGCCTTCTGTTTGCTTGTGATTCGGCAAGTGTAACCATTGCAAGAACTGCACATTTAAGTGGCTCAGGAATACATATGTTTTGGATTTTATTCTCCCACAAAGAAAGTTTATAGGATAAGAATGAAACTAAGGCGGAGTCCTAAACTTCATTCACCTGCCGATACATTAAAGTATCCATTACAAATATCCTATGAGGTTTCGGTGTGTAAGTTTGTTGATTGTTTGGAAAGACATATTTGGATTTCTACAAGCTCATGGAGAATAAATACCCTATAGAAGAATGATGATTGTGAACTAAGCCAAAACTAGGTAGTCATTATTACACAACACTGACAAATTAGGAAATAGATCAGCAAATGTTCCCCAAACACTAATTTTATAGACTTTTAAGCTCTTTCAGAAGTGTTTTTCAAAGGTTCTCACTTGTTATTTATTATTTTTTAAAAAAATTAGTTTCAAGTATACAGGTCAAAGGTTTTTGCTTGTTATTTAATTGTGTTTTTATTTATGGCTAAATTTTAATTGATGCCACTTTTGTTCTTAAGTTTGCTCCATGCAGGCCAGATTAATTTGTTCACTTCTGACATATGAGAAAGCAGACTCTTAGACTAATGAAATCATATCTTTTCATTTCGAAACTGAACACAGAGGAATCTTGCAGTCAGTATCTGCTGACTTTACTCATTTAATTTTTTTTTACAAACCAAGAACTTCCACAAAGCACCACATGGCAGGAGACCAAAGAGCAGCATTTGATTTTTGGGTAGAAACTTCATCAGTGAGTTTTAGCAAAATGGAGGGATTTTTTAGCTTGTTCATTTGATTGGTTTGTGATCTGCTTTAGTAATTTAATATTATTTTTTCCTATAGTCTTTAAAATTATTGGGCAAAATATAAAACCCCAGATATTAAATATTTATGTATATTTTAAAGTTATCTTGAACAGTAGAATTCCATAAAAAGTATTTTTCTTTTAAATATATAAATTTAAAAGGCTTGCTGCATTCTTGAGTGATTTTATTATATCTTAAGGGTTTTTACCCTGATATATGTATCTCCAGTTTTATAATGAAAATTAAAGTGACACCATCATTCAATTTTCAGAAACTTGCCTTCAAATAACCATGTATAGGTGACCGTGGGCTATTTTCCTGTAAATCGATGCCATATTTTTAGGATATCTGTCTTCATTTCAGAATGGCTTAACTATTTACTTCTTAGGATTAAGATTAGGGTTAAAGTATTCTCAGAAAGGAGATATTTTCAAGAAAAATAATTTGCCCATTAAACCAAAAGCTTAGTCTATAATTTAATCAGAAGCAGTCTCTTGGCATAACTCTTCTTAAACAAAGATCTTGGCATCTCTTGTTTTCTTTTCCAAAAAGAAAATAGCTTTATTGCTTTTCATAAACAAACAAACAAACAAACAAACACAAACAACTAATTTACCCCAAATCAGAAAATATAAAGAAGCATGAAGAAGAAAATAAAAATCACCTGAAAGTCAAATCTTTCAGTGAACATCTTTCCAGATCTCTCCTCTCCCTCACTCTCTTTTTCTTGCTTGCTCTGTCATCTCCCAGAAATGGAAGTAGGGAAGACTGAAGGACAGGGTTGGGTCCCAAACTCAGCAGTGTGGAAGCCCAGCTCTACTCCTAGAGTCGCAAAACCTTTAAAACTGGTAAATTCCATTAGGTATAATTTGCATACCATAAAATCCACTTATTTTAAGTATACAATTCATTGCATTTAGTTGAACTCAAGTTAAATTTTGGAGAAGTAAACACCTCATACCCTTAGAATAGGGTATTTCCTTGGTACAGCCAGGATAGCCCATTGTTCTGGGCTTATCTCACCCAGAATAGCTTGATGAGCCTTGTCCAGCAGTGGGCCCCACTTGTCTTTCCTTCTTGGTTGCCCACCTAATGGCAGGGCTGAGGAAGCAGCACCTATATAGACTTGCCCAGACTCAAGGAGATTTCACGAGGGCTAAGAAGTCTTCATTGGGCAGCAGGAGACTTGCAAGTCGTAACAGAATGTGTGGAGGATTACTAAGTCTCAGAAGACATTGAGACAGTTAATCAGCCTTTAATAAGATTTGGTGAACCTGAATGATCTAAGGTCTCAGCTTAATGGAGCTGACACAAGCTGCCGAAGCTCTGAAAGGACAGATGGGTATGGGCCTGCCTACAAAATCTTCAGGCAGTGAGGAAGCTGCAAAACCCACCCTGACAGCACTGACATCAACCGCCCTGTGTTACCTCAGAGTGACTCCAGGCAGAGAGCCCATTGGTACTTGCAGAGAACCCTGGTCGATTTACCCTTTGGTTTTTTTTACAGCCAACTTTTCCAGTTCCTCTCCCTATGGAGGAAGATGGGAAAATCTATACAGCTGACAGTGACCTGGACCTGAGGTAATCCTGGCATCTCCTTAGAATCTGCCTCGGAGTGCTCTAGTTACCAGGCTGAGGTAGATGAAACCAGAGGGCATTTAAGAGAGCCAGGTGACTCAAATTCATCCATGAGTTTACGTAATTTCTATCAGAATTTTTAAATGCATTTCAAAGCTTATAGGAAAATCTTAAAATGTACCAAATTTTAAGTTGTCGATAATGTGTAAAAGCTATGTCGTTTCTAGCATACTTAAAAGTTTCAGCGAGTCCAGAGAAATGGAAGTATTTTGTAAAATAATGAGGCATACTAAATCATTTCATTCCCACATCAAACTTGTGAGGTAGGTACTAAGTTATTTTCATTTTACACATGAGGAAACTAAGGCACAAAGAAGCTAAGTAACTTGCCCATAGTTACACAGATATTAACATTTCCTTTAATTCTCCTGAAATGAACTGAAATAACAAAGAAGTGGAAGTAATAAAGACCAGGTTGTTGGGGCCTATCACGCATAACCAAACCTCCCAGAGCCCTTCTTCCAATCACACTGAACTGTGTCAGGAACAATTGTGAAAATCTTTGAAATGAGAAAAAAAAAAAAATGACTGGTGTCCTATGAAGTGTAGTACATCCTCCCTGGTTATCGGTCTTTCATAGTCTTTGAAAGTCTCTGTAAGTCTTAGAATACTGATAGTAATGCAAATGATTCTTGACCATAGAAATGCAAACTGTGTCCTGTGGAGACACAACTGATTATTGCCTTATAGATATTGACCTACTGATTTCAGCATTTCTGATGGCTCGAATATTTGCGTTTAAAAATTTTTTTTCTTCAGGGAGGAAAAAAAATTGTATAGGTGATAGAGGCTTTGTTCGTCCCTCTTGTGACCACATCAAAGTTGTGACAGAAACATGGAGCTAATAGCAAGCAGAGTCACCTGGGATCTAGATGAACAGAAGCACTACAACTAGAGAGAGAAATAAAAAATAACCCTGCAAGAGTAGAAGGTAGGAGGGGAAAAACGGGAGGCTGCCCGTCCTGAGCGACTGAGTGGTACAGAGGCTGTGACAGTGGCAGCTGCAGACACTTCTTAAAGGGATGGTGTCCATGAGAGGACTTTCGCAGTGACAGACCTGCTCGCTCTGAGCCCCAGTGTTATCAGAGAGTGAGGTTTCCCTATTGAGCATTGTTCAGGCTCTTGATGTCTCGAACAAAGAATTGAGTGAGACACAGAAGTACAGCAGAAAATAACTTTATTAGAAGCAATAGTACACTTCCAGACATAGAAGTGGGCCATATTGATTGTTTATGTACTGTCTACAGAGCCCTGTCTATACTACAATGACAAAAGTTGAGGAGTTGTAAAAGAAAACATATCACCTGCAAAACCAAAATATTCGCTATCTGGCCCTTTTCTGAGAAGATCTGTTAACCCATTGCTATGGTCGAAATGTTTGGGTTATCCCCAAATTCATATGTTAAAATCCTAATCCTAAAGATGATGGTATTTGGAGGTGGGGCTTTTGGAAAGTATTTAGGTCATGAGGTTAGAACCTTCATGAATATGATTAGTGCATGTATAAAAGTGACCCCACAGAGATCCCTGACCCTTTCACCACATGAGGACACAGCAGGAAGTCAGTAGTCTGTAGATGAGAAAAGGTTTTCATCAGAACCCAAGCATGTGGGCACCCTGATCCTGGACTTTCAGCCTCCAGCATTGCGAAAAATTTCTGTTGTTTATAAGCCACCCAGTCTATGGTACTTTCGTATAGCAGTCTCAATGGACTAAGACACCCATAATCTACTTAGTGCCACTGATGTCTCAACATCTCCTCCAGGACACTTGTGAACACTACATTCTGGGCTGGGTTCTTCTAGCGGGTGCATATAACACTCTGCGTGTGTGCCTGTTGTAGCAGTTGCTATCAGCGATGAGATTGTTGACTCTCCTTATGCCTTTATACCTAATCTGGAAACCCTTGAGGCCATGGACTATGTCTAGTTCACCCTTGCATTCTCAGTTCCTAGGATAGTGCCCGGCATATAAAGGGCACTTGAAATTTATTGAATGAACGATTCTCTTATCTTGATTGAATAACAATGGTATTTAAATATCACAACATTCTGAATAAGTAACAATTGACTATCGATCTATTTTTATTTTTTTAATTTTGGAGGTTAAAGCTAAAAACACAAAATAACCTACTTTTTAAAATAAAATGACAGAAATCATTATTTCTTTTAATCCCTGAAATGAAATGACATAACAAGGACATAGCGAAGATAGAGAAGTATGAAAACCAGCTTGTCGTGGCCTAACATGCTGACTGAGCTCTGTGAAAGTGGAATGTGCCCTGATGAGCACAAATTTAAAAGTTTTTGGTGGATTGGCCAGCCTTAACTGACCTCTCAATTTGGGCAGGGCTAAGCAGGTGGCACACCTTCTGGGAGTACATTTCTCAATGTTTTCCACGTATCTATTTATCCTGGAACAGATCCTTCTCTAACACCTTCAGAGGAAGCATGGCCCTGCCAACACTTTGATCTTGGACTTCTAGCTGCCAGAACTGTAAGACTGTAAATTTACGTTGTTTAAGCCACTCACTCTGTACTATTTTGTTCTGGCAGCCCTAGCAAACTAATACATCATGGCATTGCACTTTTCCTCCTTTTTCTCCCTAATGGTAATATTGGGATTGGGGGTTTATTATAACTTAGAGTCATTGCTTTTTGGGTTTGTTGACCTTGCTGCTTTTCCAAATTGAATGCCCTCCATATTAGTTTCCTACTGCCATTGTAGCAAATTACCACAAACTTAGTGGCTTAACAGAACACAAATTTATTATCTCACAGTTATGGAGGTCAGGAGTTCAGAATCAGTCTCATTAGGCTAAAGTCAAGGTGTCAGCAGGTTCCTTCTTGAGAGGCTCTGAGGGGAAAATTCATTTCCTTGCCTTTGTCGGCTTCCAGAGGCTGCCTGCATTCTGTTGCCCCTTCCTTGTTCCACTTGAATCTCTTGTTTCCGTCATCACAGCTCCTATTCTTCACTCTAACACTTCTGCCTCCCTCTTAGAAGAACGCTGTAATTATATTGGGCACATCCAGATAATCCAGGATAATAACCCCATTTTAAGATCCTCAAGTCAATCACATTTGCAAAGTACATTTTTGCTATGTAACGTAGCATATTCACAGGCTCCAGGGACTAGGACGTGGATATCTTTGAGGGGTCATTATTCTGATTACCATGCCTCTTTCCAAATTCTGATTACCGTGCCTCCTTTCCAAACTCCATTTATCTTTTAGGGTCTCTCCTGGGACTCCTTTACCTCAGTTCGCAGTGACATTTGTCTTTGTAATTATAGTTTATACACTATCACAGTGTCTCGTCCTAGGTTCCTCATTATTGAGCATGAGGTCACTAGTTTCTCTAATTGCTCTGAAGGTGACTTGAGTACAGAGACTATTGTTTACACTCGTTTGGCTCTCCTGAAACACTGGCTATGCACCTGAAGATGTGATAATTGCTGATGGAAGACTCCATTCTTACATGGAGTAACTAGATCCAGAGCAGTAAACCCAGACCTCCAAATTTACCTTCTTCTTCCTCCCTTTGGCCACTTCTGATAGAGGTGACACTGAGCTTGGCTGAGCAGAACAGAGAGCTGAAATCCCCAAACCATTGTCTGCCCATAAGCTTGCTTCCGTAACTGCAGCTGGTAAGCAGTTAGGCATGACTTTCTTATTCTCGTGGTGTCCTTCCTATCTCTCTGGAAAATAATAATCAGGACACACTCCTGACGGTCATGAATAAATCTCAACAATATTTTAGGGACTTTAACAAGTACTTGCAAGTGTGGAGAAAGTGAAGGAAGCTCTGGTTCTGCCTTCCAGAGCATCTGGCAGCCTCACAACCAGCAGAGCGGAATGATTCTTGAGAACTGGCTGTCTGAAAGTTGTGCTTTATATGCTAAAATCTGAAGAGTAAGATGTGGTTCTTTTCTTACATAAATGTGGATCCATACCTGGGTAGAAGGCTGCGTCTTTCCCTTTCATAGCTTTTGGATTGAGAGAACCTACTGACCTTTAAAAATATACAGCAGGATTTTTCTTTTAAATATTAGTCTTTTGCAACAGGGCAGACCTTCATGTATAGGCCTACTCTCCTCTCACTTTGAACATCAGACTTTTTTTTTTTTTTAAGTAGTTAGAGTTTAGGAGAAATAATCTCACAAGGGAAGGGGCTCATATTTTGGAATCAGACACACGAGTTCGCATGCGAGCACTCTTCTATGGCTGTGGTCTGTGTGATCTTTGGAAAGAAAAGAGTGCCACCCCACAAGATTGACGAGAATGTGAAATGAGAATGATGTGTATACAGTGCTTTGTATAGTGCCTGGCATTTAACAGGCACTGAAGACAGGTTAGTTCTTTTCTTCTCCATCCTCATTTTAACATAACAAATTCTTTCTAACTAAAGAGGATTAGATGCTGAAAACACATACAAAGTAGAGAAACACCACAAAGATTGTTTGCATTTGGAAGACAGAATGTGATAGAATATAAGGCAATTTGCAAAGGATTTTGTCTTAGTCTGCTCAGGCTGCCATAACAAAATACCATAGAATGGGTAGCTTAAACAACAGAAATTTATTTTCTCACAGTCCTGGAGACTGGAACTTTCAGATCAAGGAGCCAGCCAGTACAGTTCCTGGTAAGATATTGCTTCCTGGTTTGTAAATGGCCACCTTCTCTCTATATCCTCACATGGGGGGAGGGGGAGAGGGGCAAGGAGGGCAGAAAAAGCAGGTGAGTGAGGAAGCTCTCTGGTGTCTCTTCTTATAAGGACTAATCCCATTAGATCAGGGTGCCACCCTAAAGACATAATTTAACCTTAATTACCTCCATAAAGACCCTATCTCCAAATACAGTCACATTGTGGTTTGGGGCTTCAATGTAAAAGTTTTGGGAGGACACATTCAGTTCACAATGGATTACATGGTCATGTTTATACATGCATTTGCTTTCATTTCAGATTTTACCCTGGGGATTTTAAATTGTGTTAAGACCTATAAAATACTTCCTTCCCTATCTGATTCTAGATTTGGCCAGAGAAGGAAGCCAGAAGGCTGTAGCAGCATCACTCATGCTTTGTCATTTTTCCACAGTGCTGGAGGTGAGTGGGTGTGCTTGAAGGTCCCCAGATGCACCTGCTCCATGAGTATTCCCATGGAGCAGCTGCTTCTGGGGATCTTCGAGAATTACAAATGAAATGAGACTTCTAATGTTACCTCCGTGACCTCACATACCACGA